>NC_069501.1:114881972-114951972 GCF_027579735.1 Bombina bombina | reverse complement strand
TAATCTTGTAAATCTAAATGGAATGGAACCCTAATAAATGTAATTGCTAATACCTGTATTTGTCCTACTATTTCATGTCAAAATGACTGCTATGAAAAAGGTATTTTACACCAGGTTTGTGCAAGACATGCTCAAGCATTACATACATGGGGTATGAGTTTAATTCATTGGAAGCTTGCTAATAAGACCAACTTTCAATCACATCAAAATGCCAAAGATCACAGAATTTGACAGACAAAGGGAAATTAGCAAACAAACTAGATACTCAAGATGTGGTATTCAAATTGTTATAAAGAAATTTAAAAGAAATCAGGAGAGGTCAAGGACAAAAAAGGACTAGAAGGCCAAGAAAGCTTTCAAAATGGAATGAGAACTTTCTCAGAGTTTCTTTTTTGAGAGACTGAAAGAAGTCCAACAAGGACCTGGCTCACCATCTGGCAGCTTCATCGGGATGCCAAGTTGACCCTTCTACAATCCGAAGAAGCTTGATTGGGAATGGTCTTTGTGGAAGAGTAGTAGTCAAGAAACCACTTTTAGGAAGGGGAACAGGGTGAAAAGGCTAAGACATGGTAAAGTTCACAAAGATTGTAATAAAGATCAGTGGGAAAGAGTATTATGGAGTGACTAATCCAAGTTTGAAAATGTTGGGTCCAATCATCGACAATATGTGAGTTGGAGAGAGATAAAAGAATCAGTGCTTGCTGCCTTTAGTAAAACATGGTGGAGGGTCTGTCCTGGATTGGGGCTGCATTTCAGCCAGTTGTGTTGGTGATATTGTCCGAATTGGTGGGATCATGAATGCTGAAATTTACAGACAGGTTTTAATTCATCATGCCATTCCTTCTGGAAAGCGTCTGCCTGGGAATGGTTTTATTTTTCAGCATGATATTGATCCTAAGCACACTGCAGTAAAATCATATTTGAAGAGAAAAACAGCTGATAACACACTGACAGTCATGGACTAACCTCCACAGGGTCCAGACCTTAATATTATAGAGGCAGTATGAGATCAATTGGAGTTAGCTCTGTGGAATCTGTTGACGCTCTACAAATAACCGATAATAATAAGAGAGAAAGAAATAAAAGACGACCTAAATCTAAAGAAGAACTCTGGGAAATGCTGAAAGAAGCCTGGTACAATATACTAGAATATTACTTCAGAAAACTTCAGTACAGTCTCCCCAAAATAGTTCAAGATGTGCTTAGTGCCAAGAGAGGTCACACTAAATACTGACTTTTGCCTGAAGAAGCCATTTTGTTCTGAAAATTGTGTTTTTTTACATTTTTTCTACTGTTTCCTGTATTTGCTGTTTGTATATTAATAAGGAGACTGAAAAATAAATGTAAATGACAAATCTAATGGAGGCCTGAGACTTTTGCACAGTACTGTATATTTATTTTATTGGTAAAATATATATTTATACCTATATATTAATATGTACACGCATATAAACATTTACAGTATATATATATATATATATATATATATATACACATACATATACATATTTAGACAATGTGTATATATGTATCTCTATGTTAAAGCCCTTTGCTGCCTTTTTTCTAACACCTAAGACCTCATATCTTTGAGTCCTTATAACTTTTTGTGCAAAATTTTTCATTTAAATAATTTTTATCAGATGGTGTTATTATGAGTGTCACTGAACTTTTAAATTTATTTTTGATGTGTTTTGTGAGATTTTTTACTTTCACGTAACAGTTAACCAGAGCTCTGAGGTTGCGGTAATCACTCTAGAGTAAATTGCGATTGTGCTCACACGTTCACATTAACTTTCAACTGGTAATACGAGTGATCCTTACACATATATAGTCCTTTATAATGAATGGCTGCTGCACTCCTTATATTAGCAGTCCTGTACACTGTGTATGCAGCACTATAGTAATCCAGGGTAACTGATAACTGTATAACTGTTAAGTGTATAACTGCAATATAACTTATAATGTGTAACTGACAGTTCTTACTCTTCCTGACTGGCTGATGCTGTATCCTCTGCAGTGATCTGTAGCTGACATTACATTTATTAGTATCAGCAATTGTCAGAGCTCAGATTCAATCCTGGTACTTTATAACTGCATCACAAACTGTCACAAGATGGCTTCTCTCCTCTCTAGCCGTGGTCGTAGTTGGTTCACATGGCGGCGACACACACCTGATGGAGTGGTTATAACATACATCTTTGGGCCCTCAACCTGGGCAACAACACCTGGTGCCCATTTTTCCTCTGTATGGTACACCCTATACCAAACCAAGTCTCCTTCTGTATAGGTCCGTGAAGGTTTTCCCACTCTCATTTTATCTTGCATGATGCGGACTGTTTCTGCTACATCTGGTGTGATTAAATCCAGCTTTGTACGGATCTTCCTGCCAAACAATATTTGAGCTGGGGCAACTCCCGTGGTGGGGTGTTGAGTAACCCTATATTGTTGCAAAAATTGTAAAATGTTTTTAGTATTAACCTGCTTCTCTGCTTTTAGCGCTTTCAGTGCCCTTTTAAAGGTTTGGACAAATCTCTCTGCTTGCCCGTTGGTGGCTGGGTGATATGGTGCCGTCCGATGATGGTGAATTCCATTCGTATGTAAAAAATTCTGGAAGTCTTGTGACACAAACTGGGGACCATTGTCTGTGACCAGTTTTCTTGGCAACCCAAATACTGAAAACAGTCTTTCTAATGCTGATATGACTTCAGTAGTTGTAGTCCTTGTCATTGGAATTACTTCTGGCCACTTAGAGTGTGCATCAATTATGATTAAGTATGAGATTCCATCAATAGGACCGGCAAAGTCCAAATGTAGTCTCTCCCAAGGAGTAGTAGGCCAGTCCCATGGTTGTACAGCTCCTCGTGGAAGCTGTCCTTGAGCTTGAACACACCCTTTGCATGCCATAACATAGTTCTCAATGTCCTTATCAATGGCCGGCCACCAAACATGACCCCTAGCCTTCTGTTTCATTCTGACAATGCCTGGGTGTCCTTCATGAAGGAGTTTTAACGTAGCTTGTCGTAGCCCATTAGGAACCAGAACTCTCTCACCCCATAAAATACATCCATTTCTGAGTGTGAGTTCTTTCGCTCGTAGTATGTATGCTTGCTGCACATCACAGCCAGTTCTTGGCCAGCCATCTGTCAAATACTTTGCCAGAAGTTGTAATTCAGTATCACAAGCTGTCTCCTTTGCAATTTGTTTGGCATGTACTATACCCGTAAAACACACACTTGGAAGGCTTTCTTGAACAACTGGTAAGGAATTCATTAGTGGAAGCCTGGACATGGCATCAGCATTGCCATGGGAATCATGGGCCCGGTATTTGATGCAGTAATGATATGCTCCCAAAGTTAGAGCATACCTTTGCAATCTAGCCGCTGTAGTGGTTGAAATTCCTTTCCTTGGATTAAAGATGGTCAGCAGTGGCTTATGGTCAGTTAAAAGAGTAAATTGCCTACCATAAATATAGTTATGGAACTTCTTAACAGCCCATACAATGGCCAATGCTTCCTTGTCTAATTGGGAATAGTTCTTCTCTGCCGTCGTTAGAGAATGGGAAGCAAAGGCTACCGGTCGGTCTGTCCCATCTGGCATTGTGTGTGACAATACAGCCCCTAAACCATAAGGCGAAGCATCACATGCTATCATGAGTGGTTTCTGAAGATCATAGTGCATTAACATGCGGGAACACAGGAGTAGGTTCTTGGATTCCTGGAAGGCTTTATTGCATTCACTGCTCCACAACCAGGATCGATTTGTCTCAAGAAGCTGATTTAGTGGGTGTAACGTATGGGCTAGCTGGGGAAGAAAACGGTGGTAATAGTTAAGGAGACCAAGGTATGATCGTAGTTGTGATGCATTCTGTGGTATAGGAGCTTCTTGCAAGGCCTTGACTTTGTCATCAGCAGTGTGTAGACCATGACAATCTATAACATGGCCACAAAATTCTAATTTGTCACGCATGAAAGCACACTTCTCCAAGTTGACCTTCAACCCGTAGGTCATTAGCCGCTGCAGTACCCTCTCTACATTGTGTCGATGTTCTTCCTCCGTCCTGCCCGTGATTAACATGTCATCTAAAAGGCATTGGACATAGGGTAGTCCATTTAACAGTTCTTCCATGGTGCGTTGCCAGATAGCTGGTGCAGGAGCAATGCCAAAGACCATACGATTATATTGAAATAACCCACGGTGAGTATTGATGGTGAGTAACCTGCGGGAATCTGGATGTACTTCAAGTTGAAGGTAAGCATTTTTTAAATCAATCTTTGTGAAATGTTGTCCCCCAGCTAAGTTAGCAAAAATCTCTTCTGTTCTGGGTAATGGATACTTATCCACTGCTAACTGTTCATTCAACACCATCCTAAAGTCTCCACATATTCGGATCTGTCCATCTTTCTTTCTTACCGGTACAATAGGAGAAGCCCACTCACTACGATGCACATGGGTTATAATCTTTAACTCTTCTAACCTCCTCAGTTCAGCATCAACTCCTGCCCTTAAAGCGAATGGCACAGTTCGTGCTTTGAAAAACTTTGGCCTTGCTCCAGGTTTTAACTGTAACCGTACCCTTTTGTTCTTAACTTTTCCCAGACACTTTCAAACACCGGGGCATATTTGGTCTTAATGTTCTGAATCCACTGGGCACGATCAACTCCAATATGATGAACTTCACTGTTTTTGAGGCTCTCAGGCATACAAAGGGCCCGTATCCAGTCCCTTCCATAAAGAGGTGGGCCACCTGATTTTAGTATATATAGTGTAAGATTGGCAGTTTTACTGTTTGTACACACAGATACAGATGCACACCCCAGTGGCGTCAAGACTTCTCTGGAGTATGTTTGTAGCTTCAAGGTAGTGGGCTGCAGCAATACTGGAATTTTCAGCTGTTTCCAATCTTTAATTGTCATAACTGAAACTGCAGCCCCAGTATCTAAGTCCATGGTCAAATCTTTTCCTTCAATATTAACATGAACGGTCAAAGGCTCAGACCCTGCTGTCATGGTGTATACAGTCAAACTCTGAACAGTCATGTCCTCTTCTAAGTCTGATGTGGCTCCCTTATAAGCCATGTGGTAATTTCCCTTCTTATGAGTTTTGCTTGAGACACTCTGCTGAGATCCTCTGCAAGCCTTCTTTAAGTGTCCTATTTTACCACAGCCATGACAACGAGCATTTTTAAATTTGCATTCAGAAGCTACATGATTCTGTGCTCCACATCTGTAAGAGTTAATAGGCGATGCTGCTTTTGCTGAATATTTACTGGCTGGTTTAGTCTGTTGCTTCACATTAGAGAAAAATACCTGTTCTTCCTTAGTGTGAGAATGCGTCTGCAGTAAACTAGTGTCTCGTGTGGCCTGTTCGAAAACAGAAGCAATCTCTAGTGCTTTATGGAAGGTCAGGCTCTCCTCTGTCAAAAGTCGCCTTTGAATAGATTCTGTACTGATACCCATAACAAACTGATCTCTAAGGGCAATATTCAGATACTCCCCAAAAGCACAGGTGCTGGCCAATTTCTTTAAACTGATTGCAAATGTAGATACAGTCTCTTGTACCCCTTGGCGCCTGCTATAAAACTTGAACCGCTCAGCAATCTCTAATGGCAGTGGTTGGAAATGTTGTGTTAAGATCTGTATTATTTCAGACAAAGACTTGGTGGCTGGCTTTTCTGGGTGTAGCAGATCTTTTAGAATCTCATATGTTTTAGCACCAATAGTTGTCAGACAGACAGCAACAGACTTAGTATCTCCAATGTCATTGGCAAGTAAATACTGCTGTAGTCTTTCAGTCCAGGAAACCCAGTTATCTGTGTCAGGGTCAAATTCTTTCAATGCTCCAAATACAGCCATTATAGCGTGAGTTTGTGGTAGTATACTCGTCGCCAGATGTAATGTCCTTACATAGCAAACATTAACTCTTTATATGAATGATGCACTTGCAACTTCTAAATGTAAACTGGCACTTTATTTACTGCATGACATAGCAAGGTGCTCCTGTAGATTTGCACACAGTAATATGGATATTTACACATATATAGTCCTTTATAATGAATGGCTGCTGCACTCCTTATATTAGCAGTCCTGTACACTGTGTATGCAGCACTATAGTAATCCAGGGTAACTGATAACTGTATAACTGTTAAGTGTATAACTGCAATATAACTTATAATGTGTAACTGACAGTTCTTACTCTTCCTGACTGGCTGATGCTGTATCCTCTGCAGTGATCTGTAGCTGACATTACATTTATTAGTATCAGCAATTGTCAGAGCTCAGATTCAATCCTGGTACTTTATACTTCTGACGTGTGCAAACATTCGCAATAAACCCAATATCACTTGTGTAAAACAGTTGACGCGTCACTCGTAATCTGCCCCTTAATGTGTTAATTCAAATTAACCACCTAAAAATTACTTGAGATATTAAACTTCAGTTTTAAAAAAGTTCAAAATATAACCAGTTCATTGTGAATGTTTGAGTCTAATGTTTTATTAAATAAAGGGGATTGCTTGCAAAAATAAATGTTGACTGTTGTTTGCTTAGTAAATGAGTGCAAAATGTCTTGTTTTTAACAAATATCACTAAAATATTTACCCATCCCTATGTAGACTAAATAAATCATTCCCAGGACCCAGTCACAGTCAAACACCAGAATTTAACTAGACTTGTGCATGATCGAAAAATTTGTTTCGGTTCGGATCGATTCGGATTTTTTCGAATTTCGGTTCGGATCGATTCGAATTCAGAAAAATTCAAATGAATTTGTTTCGGATTTGTTTTGGATTCATTTGGATTCGAATAAATTCGTCTGGATTCGGTTCGGTTCGGAAATTCGGAATTTCGGTATGTGTTATGTGGGATATGCTGTTTATTAGACTAGTATTATGTACTGTATATTAGGTGTAACCCATAGCAGAGTGATATAACCTAATATACTGTACAATACTAGTGTAATCCATTGCCATCCGAATCTACCGAATAAATCCGAACTAATTCGGATTTATTCGTAGATTCGGCACTATTTTAATTCGGAAATTCGAATCAATCTGAATCTCCGAATTTACCGAATTCGGACGAATTTCCGAATCGATCCGAAACGAATCGCACCTTTCTAAATTTAACTGGAAATCAAATTTCCTGCCTGCAACTACATAGTAGTTGATTATGAACTCAAGAATAGTAACATTTGCCAAACTAATGTTCAAATAAGATGCAAATATATGCCTATATTATAAAAAAAATGTGCAAAAAAAAATATGCAACAATGCTGCTCAAATCTACTCAAGTTTATATTGAAATATGACTTTCCTAATAAACATATTTACGTATAAGTCATATGTCTGGTAATTATTTTGCAACTCACAACTCACTTCCAAAAGAAGTTTTTAAGGATTTAAAGGGCCACTAAACCCAAAATCTTTCTTTCATGATTCAGATAGAACATACAAATTTAAACAACATTACAATTTACTTCTATTATTTATTTTGCTTCATTTTTTAGATATCCTTATTTGAAGAAAAAGCACTGCACATGGGTGAGCCAATCACATGAGGCTTCTATGTGCAGCAACCAATCAGCAGCTACTGAGCATATCTAGATATGCTTTTCAGCACAGAATATCAAGAGAATAAAACAAATTAGCGCTGCGGAATCTGTTGGCACTCTACAAATAACCGATAATAATAATAATTAGATAATAGAAGTAAATTAGAAAGATGTTTAAAAATGCATTCTCTTTCTAAATCATGAAAGAAAAAATGTGGGTTTCATGTCCCTTTAAGGAACCAGTGTACTTTAATATAAAACAAAAAACTTTTAAAAAGGCAACATATATATATATATATATATATATGTATAATACTTTCAAAGTAAGCAGCCTATAAGAAGCATTCTATAGAATGATGTTGTCTAGAGTCTGAAATGACTATTGTAAATAAGATACAGTATATTTAACATTATTCAGTGATATTCTCAAGTTTATTCCCATCACTTGAAGTAAGATCCTGATCTGTTGTCTGAGCAATAAGGGCATGTGAGATAGTTAACAGCAGTAAGTGGCAGATGTGCACACTTTTTCTGTCTTCTGGGATCAGACAAGGGGGGAGGATGGGATCTCTGTAAATAACTTATTGTCGGTCTGTACACAAAAAAGTCTCACACTGACACATCATCAGCAATGAAGAGCTGTTCTGTCTATAGATTTTCTCTCTATCTTCAAAGACGGACTGTAACTGTTTTCATAGGGGATTATCCCCACAAATGGTAGACACGATCTGCATATACATTCATGACCGGGATAACAATCACGAATAAACCAGAACGTAAGCAAATAGAGTGCTTTCTGGACTGAGACTAAAGGCTGCTGCACACGACTCCATGAATAAAACTCGGCATCTTGTTAGCTCTATGGTTTCGTTCCCATGGACGATCAGCCACAGATCTAAGATTCAACACTTTCAGAAAGAAATAATCTCTTAATGTTATTAAACCAAAAGAACTTAAACATTCTTTCCCTTTGCTCTTATACAGAGGAAGATGTGAAATGTTTTATGGCTGTTAACCCTTTTTTTCTTTTTTACGTACAACACTTCTCTTCAGAGATAGCAGTTGGTTAATATTGGATCTACATTTCCTCCTCATGTTACAACATAAGTTTAATAAAATAATGGGGTTTAGTTAACAAGATTTTAATTCCCCCCATTTAAATATATATTTTTTTCTGAGTGCAACAAAATTTGTTTGGGAAGTTGGACTTCTACTGAGCATGCTCAAAATATACCAAATAAGAGACATAAAACACCTTGACCTAGACCTAGTCGCATGGTATGGCTTTTCTATGCACGGTATGGTCTTTGCATGCGTAATGGTTAGAGATTTGATATTACAAGTTGCGCGTTCTGTCTTTCCCGAGCGTGATATGGTCTTTTGCCCAACAATCCATTCAGCACTCGAAGAGCTGTAGTAATGTGTTTAGCAAAACAAAAAAGTTTCACAAAACACATCAAAAATACTTTACAAAGTACATTTCCACCCATAAACTACAATTTAACCCGTAAACTGCCATCCCCCCAAATCGCAAAGTATCTAAATAAACTATTAACCTTTAAATTACCATCCCCCCACACCACAAATACTAATTAAAACTATTAATCCCTAAACCGCCCCCCCCACATCCAAAGTATTAAACTAATAACTAAACCACCTAACCTAAAACCCCCTAACTTAACCCCAATTAAAATACACATGTATTAAAAAAATACTAACTACCTTAAAAAAACTAAAACTTACCTGTAAAAGAAAATTAAAACCTAAGCTTAAAGGGACAGTATACAACAATTTTCATATAACTGCATGCAATAGACACAACTATAAAGAATAATATGCACAGATACTGATATAAAAATCCAGTATAAAACGGTTAAAAACTTACTTAGAAGCTTCCAGTTTAGCTCTGTTTAAAAGGTTACTAGAGCACCCACTGCAAATGGGAAATATCAGACACCCCCCTCCCCCTTCCTTTGCATATGAAAAGATCCTTTACACAAACAGAAGCAAGCTGGAGTAGGTATACGTCGGTATTCTCCTAAAACTTTTGGGCTTGGTTAGAAGTCTGAAAATCAGAGCAATGTTATTTAAAAATAAGCCAAACTATCAATTTTTTTTCAAAGTAATCCTTTATGGCCTATATAAAATAGATAATCTACAAAACATTTATGCAAAGGAAAAATTAGTGTATAATGTCCCTTTAAACAAACAAACAAAAAAAAAACTAACATTACTTGAAAAAAAAAAAACATTACCAAAAAAAATTCCTACATTACAAAAATAAAACTATATTACAAAAATTAAAAAAACTACCATTACCAAAAATAAAAAAAACATACCATTACAGAAAATTAAAAACCCTGCTGTTACAGAAAATAAAACCAAGCTACCATTACAGAAATAAAAAAACACCTACCCTTACAAAAAATAGCAAACGAAATTATCCAAAAATAAAAAAACAATATTCCTATTCTAATACTCGTAAAAAAAAATATACCCACCCCAAAATAAAAAAACCCTAATCTACAAATAAACTACCAATTGTTTTGCAACATTATTTGTAGCTTTGTTATACCGCTGCCATAGAGTACTAACGACTCGTGCACACTCCTGAGCTCTTTTTAGTCCACCTAGTTTTAGTCTTCAATAAAAGATTCCATGAGATTGAAGCACATTTGATAAGAGAAGTACATTGGAAAATTGCCTGTTCTATCCGAATCAAGAAAGTTTAATTTTGACTTTACTGTCCCTTTAACCATTGCAACTGTTAAACACTCTGATTCTCTACATCTCTGTAGGTCATATGTTTTTTACACTGACCCTCACAGGGGCCCGGCTGGAATTATTCTAAAAAATGGCAAGATGGCTCCTATTGAAAGTAATGGAACTCGCTGGAAAAGGACACTTGGTTCCATAGAGAGAAGTTAGCAGGGGGCGCACTTTAATAACTAAATCCTGCAGCCAATCTAAATCACATTACTCGGCTTTCTGCGTATAGCATCTTACAATTACCTCTATTTTCATATACATGTGTTTTTCTATTAGGGTATTAAGTATTTGGAGTCTTTTGAGAAAAGCTCGCCTTCTAGTTGACGAGAAAAAACTGTAAAATCTGCAGGGCGAAACTCTTTACAGAATTACGCTGGGATTAGAGAGACAATTTCATATCCGCCCATGTTCAGCCTATTTTTTACAAAAGCATCAATTATGCCTTGTTTTCTGTATTATAAGTGCACATTTCTGTTTGTTTGTTTGTTTTTTTGCACATCCAGTGTACTTAAATTGTGATTTGCACTGTGCATATTTAATTTGATTTATTCCCGTCTAATTTACATACACATTTTACATTTTTGATAAAATACGTTTTTAGTGAAGAATTTTGTTATGATTTTTGATAATAATTTTGTTATAATTTTTGATTTGTTATATGAATGGTTCAATTATTAATTTTCTATGAATTGTAAATTACAAATTTAAATGTGCACTTTTATAATGTATGCATCTCCTTATACGAAAAT
Organism: Bombina bombina; assembly: GCF_027579735.1. Classification (NCBI taxonomy): domain Eukaryota; kingdom Metazoa; phylum Chordata; class Amphibia; order Anura; family Bombinatoridae; genus Bombina; species Bombina bombina. The sequence continues at coordinate 114,940,906 of NC_069501.1, read as the reverse complement.
GCACTATGCGCCCCTTAGCGAGACACCCTGTGGATTTATAGAATTCCATCAGGGAAATAGATACACTGGCAAGCAATAGAACCTCACCAACCCAGAGAGCTAGAATCGTCACCACAGCGCTGCATGGTCGATAGTCTTAAAATTACAAGCTCTAACAGATTAGAGCGTGTCATTTTTGGAATATAATGGCCCTTTAAACAAAAAAATTTTTTTACTGCATATTTTTATTTCAGTATTTAATTTATTTGTTTTACGTGATTTTTAAGTTACAATTTTTTGTGAGTCTTATTGTAATGTATGTATCGCCTTCACATTCAGTAGGGAACACCCCCATGCAAGACACACTATTCACAAGGTACAGACTAACTTTATAGAATTAGAAAAGGGGCTTTACTGGTAATATTAGTTATAGAATTTCACAAGTTCAGAGAGCTTTACAGAATCAATTCCCTAATTCCTTAATAACTACAAAAATGTTCTTAAACTTTTCAGCATTTTCAGTCAAAATTCCCCAAAACAGTGTATACCAATAAAAAAAAAGCCCAATGCATCTATCTATCTATATTTCTATTTATATATAATCTATCTATCTGTCTGTATGTCTATATTGTAGTGAAAGGTCTTAGTATGCATTACAGTTTTGAGTAGGATGTGCCTTTAAGGATCCACAAAATGACAAGATGGTTAAGAGTAGCTTAAATCCTCCAGTGCACACTATTACCTATAAATCCTTCAAACTGCATATGCTCGTCAATCTGTTAAGAATTAAATTTCCAACGATCTCTCGTGTGCAGCAATTCTGCACCTTAATTTACAAACAATGATTTTTTTTTGGAAAACACCTGTTGTAAATATGCTCTTCAGCTAAAGGCGAGACTTAGGGCTTGGAAAAGATAATTGAGTGGCAGACATTTCTGTTAGTATTTGTCAATAAATAAATGTTTTATATCTGTTTCTGTTTCTTGTTTCTTTTTTTGTTGTGGATATGTTAAAAAATATAAAGAAACAAATAAGCCATATTAACGGCTAGATTACGAGCGGTGAGCTAACTGTTGACGGCAAGCTAAAAGGGGTTTATCGTGGCTGTTTGTGCGTCAGGTTTTTCACTCTTATTACAAGTTGAAAGTAAATACGATCGCTTGAATACAATTGAAGTTAACGCGTGTTGGGTTAGCGTAACCTCAGATCGCTGGTTAGCTGTTTCGCTAAACAAAAAAGTGTCACAAAACACATATAAAATGCATTGCAAAGCAAAGTTACACTCATAATTCCACCATCTAATAAAAATTATTACAAAAAAATATTGCACACAAAAGTTATACAGGCTCAGGTGTTAGAAAAAGAAGGAAGGCAAATGGCTTTAACATAGAGATACATACATATACATCTCTAAAGATGTGTATGTATCAGGGGCGTATTATGGGGTTGGCCAACAAGGCTGGGGCCTATGGCAGCAGATTTGGGAGGGGGAGCACATCTGACCTATCCTCTCTCTAAAAGCCAGCACACAGTACAGTGAGCGATAAAGTGCAGGCTTTTACAGAGAAGACAGGGCACGTGCGCTGATTTAGGTCGCTCTTCACAGGCAGGGCTCCTTTAAACCGTTGCTTCATTTAGAGCCGGCAGCATTTTTGCAGTGCAGTTCTTGGTGAGAAACTTGCCCGGGGATATGCTTCCAAGGTGAGGCTGGAGGAGAAGACCTTGTACCAATATGCTTCCTCCCCTTGTCAGCTGTGGTGGATCTGCGAGCGCAGTGCTTATTGCAGGTCTTAGTAACTTAACAGACTGGATGCGTCTGTGCACTGCTTAGATCATCTTGTGATGTCTAATCGTAAACTCTCAGCGCTAATGTATGTTAGCTACTAATAGTTAGCTTTATCTGCATTCATGTGATGGCTAATCGTAAACTCTCAGCGCTAATGTATGTTAGCTACTAATAGTTAGCTTTATCTGCATTCATGTGATGTCTAATCATAAACTCTCAGAGCTAATGTATGTTAGCTACTAATAGCTAGCTTTATCTGCATTCATGTGATGTCTAATCATAAACTCTCAGCGCTAATGTATGTTAGCTACTAATAGTTAGCTTTATCTGCATTCATGTGATGGCTAATCATAAACTCTCAGAGCTAATGTATGTTAGCTACTAATAGCTAGCTTTCTCTGCATTCATGTGATGTCTAACCATAAACTCTCAGAGCTAATGTATGTTAGCTACTAATAGTTAGCTTTATCTGCATTCATGTGATGTCTAATCATAAACTCTCAGAGCTAATGTATGTTAGCTACTAATAGTTAGCTTTCTCTGCATTCATGAACCCACAGAGTAAATAGGAAACAGACACTTAATAAGTTTCATTACTTGAATGATGGTAATTACTGTAGGTTGTTGCGTGTGAAGGGCAGTGATTGTTTCAAAGTGTATTCTTTTTCCCTCCCTTCCTCTCTCCCTTCTTTCCCTTTCTCCCTTCCTTCCTCCCTCCCTCAACTCTCTTCCTCCCTCAACTCACTCCATTGCTTCTTTCTTTACCTCCCTCCCTTCTTTCTCTCAACTCCATCCCTTGCTCACTTCTTTCACTCCTTTCTTTCCCTCCCCACTTTTCTCTTCTCTTTTTTTTCTCTCTCTCTCTCTCTCTCTCTCTCTCTCTCTCTCTCTCTCTCTCTCTCTCTCTCTCTCTCCCTCCCTCCCTCCCTTCTTTCCTTTCCCTTTCCTTTCCCTCCCTTTTCTCCCCTCCCCTTCTTTTCTCTTCTCTTCTCTCAGGGAGAAAATAGTATGAGATGCATGCAATTCAACCCACTTGTATGCAAGTGTTTTGCTAAAAAACAAAAAACATTTTACACACTGACCCAAAAAAATATTAAGGGGGAAAAAGGCTTATAACCTTTGGGGGGGGGGGGGCAGCAGAATTTGGAGTGCCTAGGGCAGCACAAAACCTAAATACGCCACTCGTATGTATGTGTGTATATATATATATGATCTCTGATGAAGCGCATGTGCCCATGCGCGAAACGCGTAAGATAGGAGCTCACCCGACATGTTGAAGCCTGCTCCAAAATAAACTCTTACTATTGACTACAGGACTCAGCCTCCTTTTTCCTCATTCTGTATATATATATATATATATATATATATACAGTATGTCTATATATGTGTACAGATGTATTTATGTTTAAATATATATATGTATATATGTATTTACAGACATATAAACACATAAATAAGTATTTATACACACACACACACATATATATATATATATAATATATATATATATATGTGTGTGTGTGTGCGCGCTTTGGAGCCCTTTGCAGTTAAAGGGACAGTCTAGGCCAAAATAAACTTTCATGATTCAGATAGGGCATGTAATCTTAAACAATTTTCCAATTTACTTTTATCACCAATTTTGCTTTGTTCTTTTGATATTCTTAGTTGAAAGCTTAACCTAGGAGGTTCATATGCTAATTTCTTAGACCTTGAAGGCCACCTCTTTTCAGAATGCATTTTAACAGTTTTTCACCACTAGAGGGTGTTAGTTCATGTATTTCATATAGATAACACTGTGCTTGTGCACGTGAAGTGATCTGGGAGCAGGCACTGATTGGCTAAACTGCAAGTCTGTCAAAAGAACTGAAATAAAGGGGCAGTTTGCAGAGGCTTAGCTACAAGATAATCACAGAGGTTAAAAGTATATTAATATAACTGTGTTGGTTATGCAAAGCTGGGGAATGGGTAATAAAGAGATTATCTATCTTTTAAAACATTACAAATTCTGGTGTAGACTGTCCCTTTAAGTAGATGAAAATGCAAAAGCATATTTATCCAATGTTCATATTTAATAAAGGTTTTAACTATGTATTTACTATAAATATTTTGGATTCCAATGTTCTGCACATAGGGGAGTATGTTCTAAGTATTTATAAATAGATATTCACATATATATGTATATATATATATATATATATATATATATATATATATATATATATATATATATATACGTTAGCAAAGATGTGCACTCTCACTCAATTGCAACTGCTAGGGTGCTAGTAGAATTAGGTATACAGTAACAAAGAGAACTTGCACTCACTGGACTTTTCAACAAAACTTTACTTGGCAAAGAGATAGTGACGTTTCGGGGACAGTGTATCCCCTTCCTCATCTGAGGAAGGGGATACACTGTCCCCGAAACGTTACTATCTCTTTGCCAAGTAAAGTTTTGTTGAAAAGTCCAGTGAGTGCAAGTTCTCTTTGTTACTATATATATATATACACACACACATACAAATGAGAAATTTGCTAAAAAATGCAAGCTCTATCTGAATCACGAAAGAAAATATTTGGGTTCAGTGCCCCTTTAATGGCGGGAATTGAATGTAAACCACCTCTTAATGAATAGACCCCATAGTGTTTCTATAACCATTACTGTTGTACATCAGTTTTCAGTATAGGTGCAATAGGCAAAAAGCTATTTTCATATGGCAAAACAAATGTAATTGAGCTTTATGTAAACAATTAACAGGACAGTGCTTTTTATGTCCCTTCTTGTCTTCTGGGCTGCTACATTTTTATGACCTGAGAATGCTTGTGGCAACCATCTTGGCTCGCAGAAACCAATGAACGAATAGAAGCCGAACCCAAGTGCATATATTCATGAGACATAGACAATTTTGAGGGACAGCACTTCCTTCTTCCATCATTAGCAATAAAAGGAACATAGCAAATCTACTATTAAAATGCCATTAAATTCAAATTGAAATTTCCCTATAACTTTCATTATGGGTAGCAGAAATAATTTTGCCTGCGTTTACTGTAATTGAATTCTGAGAATTGAGACTCAAAAAAGGCTATATCATGTACTGCAACATAACCATGTAACATGCAACACAGTGACTGACTGATGAATGTTTAAGGTGCCTGCCCCCTAGACTACAAAATGATATAACATTTTGTAACAAAACAACAGTTTTAAATAATACAATATCAGACATCCCAACTCTCCCTGAAGTTCAGGGAGTCTCCCTGATTGTAATAGCGGCTCCCTGATACCAGCAAATGGAATGCAATCTCCCTGAAACTCCAAGTACCATGATCCAATGTGGCCCAAATCCGGAAAAGTGTTTCTTTAAGGAATGCCTTTAGTTGCTGGGACATTATAAAACCCTTAAAGCATCAGTAACCAAAAAGCCCCCACTGATTCTAATAAAATAAAACACAAATACTACCTTATTTACTGCACGTAATTAAACTTCGTATTCTAAAATATTTAAGCATTCAACAAGCGTACGATCACTGAAAAGTAGGTTTGTTATATGTGGTTGTGCAATAAAGCTACTTTTTTAAATGTGACTTTAGTGGGAAGCTACTTTAATGATAAGTCTCTATCTTCTTTAGGGTTTCAAGGTGTCCAATATATAACTGGGAGGGGAGGGGGGGGGTGGCGGCGCAGTAGCGGGTGAAGCCACCTCCCTGAAATGAGTTTTTGCAGGTTGGGATGTCTGCAATAAAGTGCTTAGTTTAGGATATATTCTATATAGGTCACTAATGGCAGGATTAGTACAGAGTCACTTTATACTCACACATATATCAAAGTTAATGCCTTAAAATAAAAATAACATAATCCACTACATAGGACAATTGTTAGGAATGACTTAGGCAGTAAATACTGCTCACATTTGCACAGTTTGATACAAATACACCTTTTTATTTTACTATAAATAATAATAAAGACAACACAAAAACACCTTGACAGCCACTCTCTGTGTGATAAACTGGCTGCTCTCAGATATGGAGTTGCACAAACGATGTCAGCAGTTAAATATGATTGTATAATATTCTTCCTTTCCTACTTATTATTAGTTCTTTAGATGAGAGTTTTCTGCACTGTGAATGTTCTACATTTTCACTGTCTCCAGATGTGAATCACCATGGAATCTAATAGAGTCATATAGGTAAAGATAATGCAAATAGAAAAGATAGCCAGTGGATTTAAATGTCCTTGAGGACAGTGTAACCTATGAGAGCAATGCGGGGCAGGCACAGGAGTGGGATTACAGTTTTTCAGCCTTAGGGGGACTTTGCTAAGCTGTGTCCTTTTTAGTAAATATGTTAATTGCCTTCTGCTAAACCTTCTTGTAAAATCAGAGTCATATTGAGAGCTAATGCAGCAATAAGGACATGAAATGCTCTGTGGGGGGTGGGATCCTTATCCTTATGCTACGTATTTCACACAGGGGCATATTACAGGACTCATATTGTAAGTGTATAGGAATTAATGGTTAAAATGAAATAAAATGTATCTGTACTGGTTAATCTGTTCTTCTTTTAAAGGGACAATCTAATGCAAAATGTACATGATCTAAGTTGCTAGACAACGTAATTTTTGCATTCTTGATCCTAGTTTACTATCACCTAGATTACGAGTTGTGCATTCGTGTTTTAAAACAGCACCGCAGCCATTACAAGTCTTGTCGGTATAGCTGTACTACAAGCCTTTTAGACTGTAACACAACGTCAGTCCCGCACACGTAAAAATTATGTTTTTTCATGGGACTTCCATAGCGCTGCTATTACGAGTTTTGCGGTGAGGCTAAAAAGCTTGCGCTGCACCCTATCCTGACAAGATCCGTTTCGCAATCTAAAAGCAGTAGTTATGAGTTTTACGGTACAAAACTTTTACATAAAACTCATAACTAAAGTGTTACAAAGTACACTAACACCCATAAACTACCTATAACCCTTAAACCGAGGCCCCCCGCATCGCAAACACTATATTAAAGTTATTAACTCCTAATCTGCCGCTCCGACATCGCTGCCACTATTAAAAATTATTAACCCCTATTCCACTGCTGCCCGACATCGCCACCACTATACTAAAGTTATTAACCCCTAAACCGCCACCCTCCCACATCGCAAACACTATTTAAATATTATTAACCCCTAATCTGCCGTCCGCCCACATCGCACCCACTATACTAAAGTTATTAACCCCTAATTCCACCGCCACTATAATAAACCTATTTGCGCCTAAACCGAAAGCCCCCACAACAAAATATACTAAATAAACCTATTAACTCCTAAACCGAGAGACCCCACATCGCAATAAGCTAATTTAAATTAGTTACCCCTAAACTTAACCCCCCTAATTTTATATTAAAATTACAATTTCCCTATCTTAAATTAAATTAACTATTAAACTAAAATTAAACTAACTACCAATTAAATAAAACTAAAATACACATTACAAAAATCCTAACACTATTCTAAAAATTACAAACTATCTACAGTGGGGAAAAAAAAGTATTTAGTCAGCCACCAATTGTGCAAGTTCTCCCACTTAAGAAGATGAGAGAGGCCTGTAATGTTCATCATAGGTATACACCTCAACTATGAGAGACAAAATGTAGAAACAAATCCAGACAATCACATTGTCTGATTTGGAAAGAATTTATTTGCAAATTATGGTGGAAAATAAGTATTTGGTCAATATCAAAAGTTCATCTCAATACTTTGTTATATATCCTTTGTTGGCAATGACAGAGGTCAAACATTTTCTGTAAGTCTTCACAAGGTTCTCACACACTGTTGCTGGTATGTTGGCCCATTCCTGCATGCAGATCTCCTCTAGAGCAGTGATGTTTTGGGGCTGTCGCTGGGCAACACGGACATTCAACTCCCTCCAAAGGTTTTCTATGGGGTTGAGATCTGGAGACTGGCTAGCCACTCCAGGACCTTGAAATGCTTCTTACGAAGCCACTCCTTCATTGCCCGGGTGGTGTGTTTGGGATCATTGTCATGCTGAAAGACCCAGCCACGTTTCATCTTCAATGCCCTTGCTGATGGAAGGAGGTTTGCACTCAAAATCTCACGATACATGGCCCCATTCATTCTTTCATGTACACGAATCAGTCGTCCAGAGAAACAGCCCCAAAGCATGATGTTGCCACCCCCATGCTTCACAGTAGGTATGGTGTTCTCTCTCCTCCAAACACGACAAGTTGTGTTTCTACCAAACAGTTCTACTTTGGTTTCATCTGACCATATGACATTCTCCCAATCTGCTTCTGGATCATCCAAATGCTCTCTAGCATACTTCAGACGAGCCCGGACATGTACTGGCTTAAGCAGGGGGACACGTCTGGCACTGCAGGATCTGAGTCCCTGGCGGCGTAGTGTGTTACTGATGGTAGCCTTTGTTACGTTGGTCCCAGCTCTCTGCAGGTCATTCACTAGGTCCCCCCGTGTGGTTCTGGGATGTTTGCTCAACGTTCTTGTGATCATCCACGGGGTGAGATCTTGCGTGGAGCCCCAGATCGAGGGAGATTATCAGTGGTCTTGTATGTCTTCCATTTTCTAATTATTGCTCCCACAGTTGATTTCTTCACACCAAGCTGCTTGCCTATTGCAGATTCAGTCTTCCCAGCCTGGTGCAGGTCTACAATTTTGTTACGGTGTCCTTTGACAGCTCTTTGGTCTTCACCATAGTGGAGTTTGGAGTGTGACTATTTGAGGTTGTGGACAGGTGTCTTTTATGCTGATAACAAGTTCAAACAGGTGCCATTAATACAGGCAATGAGTGGAGGACAGAGGAGCCTCTTAAAGAAGAAGATACAGGTCGGTGAGAGCCAGAAATCTTGCTTGTTTGTAGGTGATCAAATACTTATTTTCCACCATAATTTGCAAATAAATTCTTTCCAAATCAGACAATGTGATTGTCTGGATTTGTTTCCACATTTTGTCTCTCATAGTTGAGGTATACCTATGATGATAATTACAGGCCTCTCTCATCTTCTTAAGTGGGAGAACTTGCACAATTGGTGGCTGACTAAATACTTTTTTTCCCCACTGTAATTGCAAAAAATAAAAAAGACTAAATTACAAAAAATAACAAACACTAAATTACGAAAAATGTAGGGTTTGGGCTATTCGTAAAAGAGCTAAATGCCCTTTTCAGGGCAATGCAAAAGAGCTAAATGTCCTTTTAAGGGCAATGCCCTTACAAATGCCCTTCTCAGGGCAATGGGTAGCTTAGGTTTTTTTAGATTTTTTTTTTATTTTGGGGGGGGTGGGGGTTTGTAATGTTAGTGGGTCTTTGTAATTTTTTTTCAGGTAACAGAGCTGTTTAACTTAGGGCAATGTCCTACAAAAGCCATTTTAATGGCTATTGGTAGTTTATTCTAGATTAGGTTTTTTATTTTGGGGTGTTTTTTTTAAAAATGGGTATTAGAATAGGAATAATTTTTATTATTTTTGATAATTTGTTTCTTATTTTGTGTAATGTTTTTATTTCGTGTTGGGGTGGGTTTTTATTTTTAGATTAGGGGTTGGGCATTTCATAAAAGAGCTGAATGCACTTTTAAGGGCAGGAAAAATAGCTGAATGTCCTTTTAAGGGCAATGCCCATACAAATGCCCTTTTCAGGGCAATGGGTAGATTAGGTTTTACTTTATATTTATTTTGTGGGTTTGGAAGGGGGTGGAAGTTTGTATACTGTTAGTCGGTGTTTGTTTTGTTTTGTAGCAAAAGAGCTGTTAACTTTAGGGCAATGCCCTACAAAAGGCCCTTGGTAGTTTATTATAGATTAGGTTTTTTTATTTTGGGGTGTGTTTTTTTTTAAAACAGGGTGTTAGAAAAGGAATAAGTTTTATTGTTTTGGATACTTTTGTTTGTTATTTTTTGTAATGGTAGGTTTTTTATTTTTTGTAATTTTAGTGTTTTTTTTGTAATGTTAGTTTTTAGTGTAAGGCAGCTTAGGTTTTATTTCACAGGTAAGTTTGTATTTATTTTAAAGGGCCATGATACCCAAATGTTAAAACACCTGAAAGTGATGCAGCATACCTGTAAAAAGCTGACTAGAAAATATCACCTGAACAGATTTTTTTACCTTAAAATGTCCTAAGTATTCAAACCCCAATACAAAGCAGCAAAACAGTATGTCTGTCCCGGGACAGGCAAGAGAGTGAGCTTTGTGCACACTCATGTTATTTTCCTATTTAGTTAAGGAAGTTTACTATGAAATCTCATGAGAGTTAAGTGAAATCTCATGAGATCACAGTAAAAGAGTTCATGACCTCAGCACCGCTGATGCTGATTGGTTGCAGTTCATTTCTTCATTTTTTTTTATTTTTACCTGCAGCTGGACAGTAACTGAAGTATAACTTTTTACACAGAACTTACTCTTCTGAGCTGAGGAAATTGTGAGATAAAATATCTTCCTTTTTTACATAGAGATTCTCAGATGATATTTTCCTTTCAGCTTTTTACAGTTATACTGCATCTGTTTTTACAGTTATACTGCATCCGTGATTTAGCATATGAGTATTATGTCCCTTTAACTAGGTAGTTAGTAAATAGTTAATAACTATTTAGTAACTAGTCTACTTAGTTAAAATAAATACAAACTTATCTGTAAAATAAAAATAAAACCTAAGCTAGCTACAATATAACTTTTAGTTATATTGTAGCTATCTTATGTTTTATTTCACAGGTAAGTATGTATTTAGTTTTAAATAGGTATTATTATTTAGTTAATAATTGTAACTTTAATTTTGCTCTATTTTAATTATGTTAAAATTAGGGGGTGTTGGTGTTAGGTTTAGGTTTAGGGTTAGGGGTTAATAGTTTAATTTAGGTTGTTGTGATGTGGGAGGCTGGCGGTTTAGGGGTTAATAGGTTTATTTAGTGGTAGTGATGTGGGATGCCAGAGGTTTTAGGGGTTAATAACTTTAGTGGTGGCGATGTTGGGGAGCAGAAGAATAGGGGTTAATATCTTTATTTTAGTGTGGGCGATGTTGGAGTGCAGGGGAATAGGGGTTAATAACTTTAGTATAGTGGCAGCGATATTGGGAGCGGTAGATTAGGGGTTAATAGCTTTATTTAGGTGGCGCCAATATCAGGAGCGGCAGATAAGGGGTTAATAACATTAAGTAGGTGTTGGCGATGTCGGGTCAGCAGATTAGGGGTATTTAGACTTAAGGGCCTATCTATCAAGCTCCGGATAAAGCTTGAGGCCCTGTGTTTCTGGCGAGCCTTTAGACTCACCAGAAACACCAGTTGGGAAGCAGCGGTCTAAAGACCGCTGCTCCATAACCTGTCCGCCTGCTCTATGATCGGGTTGATTGACACCCCCCCTGCTGGCGGCCGATTGGCCACGATTCTGCAGGGGGCGGCGTTGCACCAGCAGCTCTTGTGAGCTGCTGGTGCAATGCTGAATACGGAGAGCGTATTGCTCTCCATATTCAGCGAGGTCTGGCGGACCTGATCCGCACTGTCGGATCAGGTCCGCCAGATTTTGATAAATTATGGCCTTAGGGTTTATTTTAGGGTATGAGGTTTAAACGTAACTTTTTTTCCCATAGACATCAACGGGGCTGCGTTATGGAGCTTTTTATTCCGCGATCGCAGGTCTTTTTCTGACACCTTCTCCCCATTGATGTCTATGGGAAAAGCGTGCACGAGCACGTTAAAACAGCGCTTGTATTTTGTGTGGTATGGAGCTCAACACAACCATATCGCACGCACAAGCTGGCTGTTTCAAAACTTGTAATGGCTGTGCTATAGGGGGTGAAATAACGCAACTTATGTTGCGTTCGTTAAGTTCCCTATAGCGTGCATAACTTGTAATCTACCTGTATGTGTGAAAACTCAGTATATTTGATAAACACATAGAGTAAAGTCCTGCTTGGAAGCCACGAGCATTGCAGCTCACAGGCAGGAAACAGCCTAGATTGGTGGCTATGTGCCACTGCTGTTCCTGATTGGCTCACTGGCTGGGTTGGGTTGGAGCTGAAATGCTAGTGGCTCCCAAGCAGAACATTACTTGTAAACACATAGGGCTCAAAATTGTAAGCAGTATGAAGAATTGGTATCACGGAAGCCCAAACCATACTGCTTGCATTTTTACGTTAGTATTAAAAGTCCATGGCAAATATATATTGCACAGATAGTAAAATTTGGCGCACTACAATATACATGTCTGAGAGCACAGGTGTGTTTTTCCATCACATAACTGAATTCAATAGCTCCCAACCATCTCACATCCTGGGTGACTGCCACAGATTGAGAGGTCTGGTCCGATGCCCGCCTGCAGCCATAGATTGTCCCAGGTTTAAAGACACACCCACTGACTGCTGGACACACACATTGACTGTCAGATACACCCACTAACTGCTGGTCACACCCACTGAGTGCTGGACACACCCACGGACTGTCAGATACACCCACTGACTGTCAGATACACCCAATAACTGTTGGGCACACCCACTGACTGTCAGATACACCCACTAACTGCTGGGCACACCCACAGACTGTCAGATACACCCACTGACTGTCAGATACACCCACTAACTGCTGGGCACACCCACTGACTGTCAGATACACCCACTAACTGCTGGGTACACCCACTGACTGCAGGACATACCCACTGACTGTCAGATACACCCAGTGACTGTCAGATACACCCACTGACTGTTGGACACATTCACTGAATGCCCAGACTCTCCTGTGATCCCACCCATGATCCATCAATTCTCTTGATACAGCCCACTTATAAATTTATGTTGCATCTTTTTATCCTCCTGAGTCCACGAGAGCCAGCTGTAAATTTTAGGAGTTATGGATTTCTATGGGACCTGTTCTAAACTTCAAGTCAGATAGTGCTCAAGAGTGCAAAAATTTCACTCAAGTAGTGTCGTTTTGGTAAAGTTTTTTGCTATACACCTTCCATGTTCTTGAAAGAACAATAGTAAGCAGTAATATATGTTGCCTGTTTTTCAAAAGCGCTAAATATGAAAGCATTTCAGATTGCGCACAAACACTTAACCAACAACTTAATAATACTAATAGGAGTAAATTAGAAAGTTGCTTAAAATATTATGCTCTATCTGAATCACAAAAGAAAAAATTGGGGTTCAGTGTCCCTTTAAGTATTTTACAGGTAAATATTATTTTAGTCGCAACATTTATGTTTGTTAAAAATAATCAAGGAACCTTTTTGTCCTCTTCTAGATAGAATCATGAGTCTGGGAAATGAAGGGTGGATTTCACCTGCTTTTTTTTTTTTTTTTTAATACCTAAAATACATTCTAAACATTACCAATAGTAAAAATAAAATCTAAATTATTTTACTTTTTAAACTTTTTAAACTCTTTATGGTATTAAATTTACTTGAAAAAAAAGTCCTTGATCTCTTGCGATTTTTTTTCTTTTTTAACAATTCCTATATGTGTAATGTATTATTTTTTTTTTCCCAGAACCTATATATTTTTCCTAACCAGTGAAGGAAAACCTCCCCAAAAGTAACTAAGATACTGTATATTCTCTTATAAATTAAAATAAAAAATATACTAAATATTCCTTTTATTTATCTTCATAAACCCCAGTGCTCCTAAACAGAGACTTTTTGGAAATCTGTACAGCAACCAGCTGTTGTGTTACTTATTTTGACTAAACTATCATCACAGCATCGTTAAATCTCTCCAAATGAAATTAGTCCCATTATCCAGTCATTTTCATTCCTGTTCATATGTTTCCTTGGTGCTTTCATACTTTATCTGGGCTGCTTCCATATGTTCCCTTAAACGGCTTTCTGCAGACACACCCCTTAGGAGCTCCACGATTAAATTTGTTCTAGATGAAGTATGACCTGTGTTGATATAATATTACAAATCTGGGCTGAGCAGATATATCCATATGTTTACATATATGCCTGATCAGTTTTATGTTACCTATTCATCATCATTTTGTTTGGCCTGCTTTGTTTTCTAGCGCTCCTACTGCCACACAGTCATAAGTGGAATTTGTTATTTTATCTTCTGTGTAATATTCACCATATGGTAAGTCAAAACAACGGATTTTCTTTTCTCTCAGAGAAAATGTCTTCATGTATTCTAGTCATTTATTTCCTGGTAAAATCATACAAATAATATATCTCTAGATTGCAAATATGGACCTCAAATTCCTTTATAGTGATTTGATACCTGGTACCATTTCTTCTGTGTTTCATTATGGTAATACATGCTATAATAATAATCATGTAATACTGTGCTTCTCATTAATTCAAATAAAAAAAACTACTTTTTTTTAAACCATTTAATATTAAAGTGACACAATAAGCAGAATTATAAATGAATGCAATTTAATTTTGGATTAGTTCTCAATGTTTCAGTACCACATGCACATATGCGAGGCATGATCTGTGCACCAACATTAAAACACAACACATGCTCAGATAGTCAGCGGGTCGTGTATAATAACATGATGCTTGCCACTGCACTCTGAGCTGACACAATATTCACCAACGCTTGCTCTCTGAGCTGGACCACACTCAAAGCCCAACTTGAACCTAATTTCAACAAAAGATTAGGACATCTGACATCATATACCTCACTGTGGTATATGTATGAAATTTTAAGAACAGATAGGATATTTGGTGGTTACATAAATATATATATATATATCCCTTTAGGTTAGGGATCAAGGGAGGAAAAGACCTTGATGTTATCCCGGGCCTATCCCCATTTGGCCAAATGCTGTAACTAACTCTTCCATTTAGCTTTTAATCTAGCTGTGTGCTTGCAAGAGAGTGCCAGACTTTTTATGTGTTGTGTTAATAATTTGTAATGTTTCCTATGCGTTTTGCACCCAGGCTTGTCTGGGGTTAACTGTCTGAATACCTGAAAAATGTGCATTTAGGTTAGATATAAGTAAGAAGACATAGACCCCTTGATCAGTGGTGGGATTCAGCCGGTTCTCACCAGTTCATGCAAACCTGTTTCTAAAAATTCCCAGGTTCTCAAAAACCAGTGGTTGGGTGATAACATTTTCCTTAAAGGTACAGTATTTTTCAGGGTAACTAAATATACAATGTATAAAAGAAATGAATTCACAACATGTTTTTTTTTGTGTTGTCTTGTATGGATCTTATACTTTTCAATAAAGTTTGGATAAAAAAAAAAATAACTCCTTGAGTGCTAATGACCGTTCTGATCCATCACAGAGTTTCCCACTCTGGTGCTAATGATGGCTCAGAGCCGTCACTAGCACTCTCCCAACTTGAGGGAGATCTGGGGGCTCCCACCCACTCCTACCCCGGCGATCGGTGCTGCATAATGAAAGGCATCGCCGGGGCTTCCGTTTTGCATGGTGACGTCACGTGCAATAAACATGATGACGTGACCGCGCAACTTTATTTAACATTAACAATGTTAAATATAGGAGCAGGGGGCATGCTGCTTAGAAGCCTGTATCTCAGGCATCTAAGCAGCTACAGACCCCAAGAACCACCGTTGGAAAGATAATCGCCTAACATTTCCAACGGTGTAAGTCTTGGGGATCTGAAATAAATAAAAAAAGTAAAAAAAAAATATTTTTAAAAATATTAAATAAAAAACCCTTTAAGAAAACCTTAGCACCCAGGTGGGAAAGTGCTTAGCACTCAAAGGGTTAATGAATAAGTCTGGATTTCAGAATATTACCAGATTTTAGAATTCCGGATTTGGAGCTTTGTACTTTTATATATCCCAACAGATTTTTTTTTTCTAAACATTGAGAGTCTCAGGTTTTCCTATGACAGCCACTTCCAGTAGTTATTTTTAGAAAAATAAAACACACACAAAAAATAAATAATAAAATAATAAATATATATATATATATATATATATATATATATATATATATATATATACTGTATATATATATGTGTGTATATATATATTGCAAGCTACTGTATGTGTGTGTTACCTCATTTGTATTAAACAAATATAAATTTTGAAGTCAACATCAATATTAAGAAATATTAAGAACTGTCAATATTAAAAACTGTCAATATTAAGAACTGTCTCACTCTCTGAAGTACCACTACTGGCCTTAACTCTTATGAAATATTTTCATTGAAGAGATTCTATATGAAAACTTGTCAGCACCTTTAGGCTAAATTAAAAGATGTTTTGTTTTCCAAAATAATGGTATGTAAATTTTTGGTAACTTGTCAGTATAATAAAAGTTAATTGGATTATCTAAAGGGCTTTGGGCTGGCAAATTTTTTAAGAATGCTGAGCAGTCCTTCTATTTCTCTGGTCACTGTAGAATTATCTAAAGCCACTTTTTACCATGAAAACAGGGTGTCTCGCTAAGGGGCGTATACTGCATTTTATGGGAAGAAGATGCAGACATTACACAAGTGCACAATTAAATTTGTAATTTAGAAATCATACAAAATGAATAATTGAACCATTCACACAAAAATACACAGGATCTTTTTATTATTACATTGAATCAAAAATTGTTACAAAATTGTTCAACAAAAATCATATTATTTAAAGGGAAACTGAACCCAAATTTTTTCTTTCATGATTCAAATAGAGCATGCAATTTTAAGCAACTTTCTAATTTACTCCTATTATCTTTATATGAAAAGCAAGAATGTAAGTTTAGAAGCCAGCCCATTTTTGGTCCACAACCTGGGTTGTGCTTGCTAATTGGTGGCTAAATGATATCGAAGTGCTGTCCAGTGTCTGAACCAAAAATTAGCTGGCTCCTTAGCTTAGATGCCTTCTTTTTCAAATAAAGATAGCAAGAGAATGAAGAAAAAATGATAATAGGAGTAAATTAGAAAGTTGCTTAACATTGCATGCTCTATCTGAATCACGAAGGACAAAATTTGGATTTAGTATCCCTTTAAAAAACGTAAAATTTGTATGTAAATTACACATGAATAAATCTTAATAAATATGCACATTGTAACATGGAATTTAGGTAAAAACACATACTTATTTGTATTTATAAGTACAAAACGCAAAGCGTAATTGTTGTTTTTTATAAAATGGGCTGAACATGGGCATTACATGGGCAGATATGAAGTTTTCTCTCAAAACCCAACGTAATTCTCAAAACTATTCCACCCTACAGTTCTCACTATTTTGTATCGCAAATGAAAAGGTGATGAGGTTGTGACAAAGTACTCAAAATGCTTCTAACCCTAGTAGAAAAACAGATGCATACAAAAATATAGGCAATTGTAAGATGTTTTACGCAGGGACTTCTGGTGTGCGGTGATAGCGGAACGCCATGAAGTGGAAGAGCTTAGTGACCAAAACGGCCAGAAAGTCGTCTACCGCAGCCCCCACAATTTCATCCTTGCTTGGCACAAACCTCGGGGCAACCCTAGACCTGCCTCAGCCAGATACAGTGGCATGTAAGCAGCAACGCCATCACACTTACACCTGGCAATTCAGATCACGTATCCTAAAAGGCACCGGCAGCATCTTGGAAACGCAGCTTAGAACTGGCTGCGCAACACACTGAGGCCAGTATCCCTGTCGGGACAAATGAACGCTGATCCATCTACAACTACCCCAAAAAGATTTGCGGCATCTAGACATTAGGGAAGGCCAGCTCCATCCAAGGTATGGACTTTATGTCAGCAAGGGCCTAAAAATTAACTTGTGTGACACATTAGGCTGCAAACTGTGGGTGTATCATCAGAGGTCCCTTAATGTTAGAAAAGCACTGAAAAATATAGAAAAGACAAAGCGCAACAGGACTCAAGTGAAAAGATTTATTAAACAGATAAAAGATATTTTAAAAAGATAAGGATAGGCAAAACTAATTTTGGGAGAAAACTAAACTACCCAGAATCACACCCGAACAACGCGACTTAATGAAAGCTCTCTTTTCGCTAACAGAAGTAATGACTTTGATTCAAAATATGTCCCTAGGTAAGGCTGCGGGAGCTGATGGGCTTCCCATCGAATATTATAAGTTGATTGCAACAGATTTAGCTCCAACTCTGTCTAAACTTTTTACAACATACTTAAAAACAGATTTACAGCCAGCAAATGTTTTCACAGATGCTAATATATGTATTCCTCAAAAACAGGGCAGAGACCCAGAAATTCCTTGCTCCTACTTCCCTATATCGCTATTAAATAGCGACTATAAACTAATTACCAAAATCCTAGCCGATAGACAAGCCACCATTCTCTCAGAGATTAGACAGGAAGACCAGACAGGCTTCATTAAAAATAGATCAGCTGTCACAAATATCAGAAAGGCCCTAATAGTCCTATCACACTACTGGCATAAAAAAAAGGCAGGGGAAGCAGGGACATTAGCAAATGCATGTTTACTGGCCTTAAATGTAGAAAAGGCCTTTGGCATTGTCGAAAGGCCACATTTACTTCATATTATGAAATTATTTGGATTTCAAGGGGCGTTCCCTAACTTGGTGACTAAACTGTACTCTCATCCTAAAGCCTCCCTAATAATCAATTGCCATATATCTAATACCTTCCCCCTAGCTAGGGGTACGCGTCAGGGAATCCCATTGTCACCACTGCTCTTCGACATAGCACTTGAGCTATTGGCCCAAAATTTAAGACTGGAAATGAAGGCCATACAAATAGGAAATAGCAAAATATAAATGTCACTTTACGCAGACAATCTTCTACTTTTTATTAGCGACCCAGGTGTATTTATAACCCGCATAATGACAGCTATAGAGGAGTTTGGGAGCTTCACTGGCCTAAAAATTAATATAGACAGGTCAGAAATACAGTGACTGGATCGTTCACCTATGTGGGCATCCATCTAGCTTGTTCTCCAAGTACTTGGTATCAATTAAATATTTCCTCCATCATAACACAAACAGAAACCACACTTAAGACCTGGGCACACCTCCCACTGACAATGTCAGGAAGAATAAGCCAAATCATAGATTATAACAAAAAAAGCATCATGTCTTTCACACAATTACAGGAAAAATTTGACATACCTAGAAAGCAATTTTTTGCTTATCTACAAGCCCAACATTACATAAACAAACGTATCCAGCAAGATGGTGGACACCCTCTCGCTGGGATACTTTGTCATCCCTTTACAAACAAGTTTTGCGATCCATATCACAAACATACCAATTGTTAATATCCTTTAAGGCTGACGATTTATTAACACAAACCTCTAATAAATGGAAGAATGCATGCTATACTGAAGTCCCAGTAGAAACTGCTACACAGAGCTTCAAAAGAGCAAGAGAGGCTAACTTGTCAGCAGTTCTCAGGAAATCACAACATAAATGTATACAAAGGGCCTACCTGGCACCAAACCAGATAGCTAAATGGACCCAATCAGCAGACCTAAATTGCAAAAAATGCCTATCTCCATGTCAAACCATTGCGCACCTCATGTGGGAATGCCCCAAGATCCGCAAGTTTTGGGGAATGACTGAATACTGGCTAAAAAAAAAAAGTGTGCGGGGTGAGGGTGAATCTGACCTGGACTACAATCCTACTACTATGCAGTGACAGAGACACGGACAGAAATGCTAACGGCTAGATCACGAGTTTTGTCGGTAAGACTGTGCGGTGCTAACGCTCCTTTTTTTTCTTACCGCTCCCTTAAGACAACGCTGGTATTACGAGTTTTCTTTAAGCCGGCATTAGCCTCAGAAAAGTGAGCGTTGAGCAAAATTTAGCTCCACATCTCACCTCGATACCAGCGTTGCTTAAGGTAGTGGTAAGCTGGCAAAACGTGCTCGTGCATGATTTCCCCATAGGAAACAATGGGGCTGAGCTGGCTGAAAAAAACCTAACACTTGCAAAAAAGCAGCGTTCAGCTCCTAACGCAGCCCCATTGTTTCCTATGGGGAAAGAAAAAATATGTCTACACCTAACACCCTAACATGAACCCTGAGTCTAAACACCCCTAATCTTACACTTATTAACCCCTAATCTGCCGCCCCCAACATCGTCGCCACCTGCATTATACTATTAACCCCTAATCTGCCGCTCCGGACACCGCTGCCATCTACATTATACTTATAAACCCCTAATCTGCTGCCCCCAACATCGCCGACACCTACATTATAGTTATTAACCCCTAATCTGCCCCCCAACGTCGCTGCAACTATATTAAATTAATTTACCCCTAATCTACCGACCCCAACGTCGCCGCCACTATAATAAAGTTATTAACCCCTAAATCTAAGTCTAACCCTAACACCCCCCTAATTTAAATATAATTTAAATAAATCTAAATAAAATAACTACAATTAAATAAATTATTCCTATTTAAAACTAAATACTTACATATAAAATAAACCATAAGATAGCTACAATATAACTAATAATTACATTGTAGCTAGCTTATGATTTATTTTTATTTTACAGGCAACTTTGTATTTATTTTAACTAGGTACAATAGTTATTAAATAGTTAATAACTATTTAATAACTTCCTCGATAAAATAAGTACAAAATTACCTGTAAAATAAATCCTAACCTAAGTTACAATTACACCTAACACTACTCTATAAATAAATAAATTAACTAAATTAAATTTAACTAATTACAATTAAATGAAATAAACTAAATTACGAAAAAAAACACTAAATTACAGAAATTAAAAAAAGAATTACAAGAATTTTAAACTAATTACACCTAATCTAATCCCAATAATAAAATAAAAAAGCTAACCCAAAATAATAAAATTCCCTACCCTATACTAAATTACAAATAGACCTTAAAAGGGCCTTTTGCGGGGCATTGCCCCAAAGTAATCAGCTCTTTTACCTGTAAAAAAAAAAATACAATACCCCCCAACATTACAGCCCACCACCCACATACCCCTACTCTAAAACCCACTCAACCCCCCCTTAAAAAAACCTAACACTAACCCCCCGAAGATCACCTTACCTTGAGCCGTCTTCACCCAGCCGGGCACAAGTGGTCCGCCATACGGCAGAAGTCTTCATCCAATCGGGGGAGAAGAGGTCCTCCAGACCGCAGAAGGCTTCATCCAGGCTGCATCTTCTATCTTCATCCTTCCAGCGCGGAGCGGGTCCATCTTCCATCCAGCCAACGCGGAGCATCCTCTTCAATCGAAGTCCTAATGAAGAATGAAGGTTCCTTTAAATGATGTCATCCAAGATGGCATCCCTCGAATTCCATTTGGCTGATAGGATTCCATCAGCCAATCGGAATTAAGGTAGGAAAAATACGATTGGCTGATGCTATCAGCCAATCGGATTGAAGTTCAATCCGATTGGCTGATCCAATCAGCCAATAGAATGCAAGGTCAATCCTATAGGCTGATTGGATCAGCCAATCGGATTGAACTTCAATCCGATTGGCTGATAGCATCAGCCAATCGGATTTTTCCTACCTTAATTCCGATTGGCTGATGGAATCCTATCAGCCAATCAGAATTCGAGGGACGCCATCTTGGATGACGTCATTTAAAGGAACCTTCATTCTTCGTTAGGACTTCGATTGAAGAGGATGCTCTGCGTCGGCTGGATGGAAGATGGACCCGCTCTGTGCCGGAAGGATAAAGATAGAAGATGCAGCCTGGATGAAGCCTTCTGCCATCTGGAGGACCTCTTCTGCCCCGATCGGATGAAGACTTCTGCCGTATGGAGGACCACTTGTGCCTGTCTGGGTGAAGACGGCTCAAGGTAGGGTGATCTTCAGGGGGTTAGTGTTAGGTTTTTTTAAGGGGGGATTGGGTGGGTTTTAGAGTAGGGGTATGTGGGTGGTGGGTTGTAATGTTGGGGGGGTATTGTATTTTTTTTTTACAGGTAAAAGAGCTGATTACTTTGGGGCAATGCCCCGCAAAAGGCCCTTTTAAGGGCTATTTGTAATTTAGTATAGGGTAGGGAATTTTACTATTTTGGGGGGGCTTTTTTATTTTATTAGGGGGATTAGATTAGGTGTAATTAGTTTAAACTTCTTGTAATTTTTTTTTATTTTCTGTAATTTAGTGTGTTTTTTTCTCGTAATTTAGTTTATTTAATTTAATTGTAATTAATTGTAGGAAGTTTAGGTAATTAGTTTAATTATAGTGTAGTGTTAGGTGTAATTGTAACTTAGGCTAGGATTTATTTTACAGGTAATTTTGTACTTATTTTATCTAGGTAGTTATTAAATAGTTAATAACTATTTAATAACTATTGTACCTAGTTAAAATAAATACAAAGTTGCCTGTAAAATAAATATAAATCCTAAGCTAGCTACAATGTAACTATTAGTTATATTGTAGCTATCTTAGGGTTTATTTTATCAGTAAATATTTAGTTTTAAATAGGAATAATTTATTTAATTGTAGTAAATTTATTTTGTTTAATTTAAATTATATTTAAGTTAGGAGGTGTTAGGGTTAGACTTAGGTTTAGGGGTTAATAAATTTATTATAGTAGCGGCGACGTTGGGGTCGGCAGATTAGGGGTTAATAAAATGTAACTAGTGTTTGCGAGGAAGGAGTGCGGCAGTTTAGGGGTTAATACATTTATTAAAGTGGCGGCGATGTCCGGGTTGCAGATTAGGGGTTAAATAATTTTATTATAGGGTTTGCGATGTGGGGGGGCCTCGGTTTAGGGGTTCATAGGTAGTTTATGGGTGTTAGTGTACTTTGTAGCACTTTAGTTAAGAGTTTTATTTTCCGGCGTTAGCCCATAAATCTCTTACCTACTAACTTTTAAATGCGGTAGAAGTCTTGTCAGGAGAGGGTCTACCGCTCACTTCTTCCAAGACTTGTAATACCAGCGTTAGGAAAATCCCATTAAAAAGATAGGATACGCAATTGACGTAAGGGGATTTGCAGTAGCCAAAAGTTGCGGAAGAAAAGTGAGCGGTACACCTGTACCTGCAGGACTCGTAATACCAGCGGGCGTTAAAAAGCAGCGTTGGGACCTCTCAACGCTGCTTTTTAAGGCTAACGCCAAACTCGTGATCTAGCTGTAAATTTGTAAATACAGTTTTGTTGCTAGCTAGAAAATTAATACTGACACTATGGTTATCGGCCTCGGTTTCCGACACTGCCCTCCCTAAAAAAGAAAATCTATCACCAGTTAAGAATAGAGATGGCGGATGTGAGGAGTGAGGTGGCTACTCGCATCAAACATTTCATCACGAAATGGGAAATGTATATAAACACACTACCTATACCGCTCCAACGCAAAATAGTAATGCCTTTCTCATCATCTGAATTTATTTTAGAAGAATCACTCCAGGGAAAATGGTCCTTTCTACAGAGACTGGAGAGAGTAGGGGGTGAATCATAGAACAACACACCTACCATAAATGGTTGGTTTTAGGCCCGACCTGTTTGCCTGGGGGGACTCTGGGGGAGCATGGGACACAATGTTTGGGTTTTTGTTGGGGATTCACTCAAAGGGACATAATACTTATATGCTAAATCACTTGAAACCGATGCAGCATAACTGTAAAAAGCTGACAGGAAAAATCACCTGAGAATCTCTATATAAAAAAGGAAGATATTTTGCCTCACAATTTCGTCAGCTCACCAGAGTAAGTCCTGTGTATAAAGTTATACTTTAGCTGCTGTCCAGCTGCAGATAAAAAAAAAAAAAGAAGAAAGAAATGAACAGCAGCCAATCAGCATCAACAGTGCTGAGGTCATGAACTCATTTACTGTGATCTCATGAGATTTCACTTAATCTCATGAGAATTCATAGTAAACATCCTTAAACTGAATAGGGAAATGACACGAGTGTGCATGAGGCTCAATCCCTTGCTGGTCCTGGGACAGGCATACTGATTTGCTGCTTAAAGTCCTTTACAATGGGGTGTTTTAACATTTGAGTATCATGGCCCTTTAAGGTTTTTGTATTTTTTATGTTCATTATATGTTATGTTATTTAAAATAGAAAATTTTTGAAGTTGATAGACTTGCATGCTGTCAATGCATTTAATATCTTATGGTAAATTGAGATTACATATTCATTTACTGACTATTTTTGTAATGCATTGAGAAGTATCATTGCACATGTACACTTTCTTTGTTATTGTACTTTCTATTACTCAAATGGTATGTAATAGTCCTATGCTTCTATAAAAATAAAGTATTTAAAAAATAAAAAAAGATGTTATATTCAGAAAGCAGCGTAATGTGATTTAAATTGGCTGCAGGATTTAATTTTTAAAGTTTGCCCCCTGCTCTCTGCTAACTGTACGCTACATAGAGAAATGTCCCTTTCTAGCCAGCTCCATGTCAATAGGAGACATCGCGCCACTCGCAGGGACTGCCCCTTTTTTAACATAATTCCATCAGGGCAGCCCCTGCAAGGGTCAGTGTTAAAAACCATGTCTGATCTGGTGAGGTTTAGATTATTAGCCCCTAGGTGTTTAACCGCCTGAAAAGAAGGTTAAATACTTTTATCACCAAGTTTGCTTTGTTCTCTTGGTATTCTTAGTTGAAAGCTAAACCTAAGAGGTTCATATGCTAATTTCTAAGCCTTTGAAGGCCGCCTCTTCTCTCAGGGCATTTTGACAGTTTTTCACCACTAGAGAGTGTTGGTTCATGTGTGTCATATAGAGAACACTGTGCTCAAACACGTGGATTTCCTATGAGCCAGCACTGATTGGCTAAAATGCAAGTCGGTCAAAAGAAATGAAATAAGGGGGAAGTTTGCAGAGACTTAGATAGCAAGTAATCACAGAGGTAAAAGGTGTATTTATATAACTGTGTTGGTTATGCAAAACTAGGGAATGGGTAATAAAGGGATTATCTATCTTTTAAAAATATACAAATGATGGTGTTGACTGTCCCTTTAAGTAATAAAGCCCATCGTTTCAAGCTCGCCTGAAACGAAAGTTAAGAAACAGCTGTCGTAAGACTGCTGCTCCTTAACCCCTCCGCCACCAATGCGATCGGGATGATTGACAGCCCCTGCTAGTGACTGATTGGCTGCCAGTGAGCAGGGGGTGGGGCATTGCACAAGCATTTCTGCTGAAATGCTTGTGCAATGATAAATGCGGACAGCGTATGCTGTCTGCCTGCAGCAATGTCCAACGAATCATGTCCACTCGACTTTTGATAAATCAAGCCCATTGAGTACCAGATCAGCAGTTAAAGAGATAGAAAAGTCAAATTTGAAATGTGCATGGGAGCATTTCAATTTGAAATAGAATTTTTACAATCTACTTCAATTAGCAAAAATGCTTCTAGTAAATGTCATTACTGTTTTTCTGCTGCGTACACACATATCCTGTGAGGGCCCGTGCACCAGTATTCAAACACCATGCCTGCTCAGGGGTGTTAGTGGTGTGTATTGCTTTTGAAGACGTAATTTGTGTCATGCAAGTCACTGCTGACACACTGTTTGAATACCAGTGCATGGGCCCTCACAGGATATGTATGTATGCCGCAGAAACACGGTAATAACTTTTGTAAGAAGCATTTTTCTATATTACAAAAATGTTTCTATTTCTAATTGAAATGCACCCATGCACATTTTATTTTTTATCTTTCTATCCCTTTAATTACACATTCTGAGCTATACACAGCCTCTGCAAAATGTGTTTGTGCTAGACATCACAACATTCTGCACAGTGATTGCATAGCATAAGCTCACTTGCACAGCATACAAGATCCAGAAAAATGGGCTCCATCAAGGAGTATACTGTTAAACTGCTCTTGATTTGAAAAACCTTGAAAATTGTGTTAATAAAATACAGACTTGCCTGTTTTTAACATTGATTTTGTAATGCAGCACTTAATTGCTGATATGCTATGATTTAAACCTTTTTACTGCCTTTATTCTCCTATACATTACATTTTATGTTACTTTAGTTTGTCTTCTTGTATTTTGAGGCAACCTGTCAGATAGATCAGTGAGCCTTGCAGAAATAAAATCCTTACAAAATGGTCACACTGAGATGTGAGAACATAAAATATAATTAACCCCTTAATGACGTTAAGGGTTTTCTTTTTTAGAATAGCGCGGGCCCCACCACAAGAGGTGGGACCATGTTATTATACCCTCCCTCTTCTCTTCTTGTCACCGGAAATAGCGCAGTCTCGCTAATTGCACAATCCCCATAGAAATACCAGCGACGTACATGGTATGTCACTGGTCTGTAAGGGGTTAAAAACAATAGATTTCTAACGCCTAGATTTAGAGTTCTGCGGTAGCCGTCAAAAGCAGCGTTAAGGGCTCCTAATGCTGCTTTTGGCCGCCCGCTGGTATTTAGAGTCAGCCAGGGAAGGGTCTAACGCTCACTTTCAAGCCGCGACTTTTCCATACCGCAGATCCCCTTACGCCAATTGCGTATCCTATCTTTTCAATGGGATCTTCCCACCACCGGTATTTAGAGTCTTGGCTGAAGTGAGCAGTAGACCCTCTACCAACAAGACTCCAGCCGCAGAAAAAAGTCAGTAGTTAAGAGCTTTCTGGGCTAACGCCGGTTTATAAAGCTCTTAACTACTGTGCTATAAAGTACACTAACACCCATAAACTACCTATGTACCCCTAAACCGAGGTCCCCCCACATCGCCGCCACTATAATAAAAAATTTTAACCCCTAATCTGCCGACCGCACACCGCCGCCACCTACATTATCCCTATGAACCCCTAATCTGCTGCCCCTAACACCGCCGACACCTATATTATATTTATTAACCCCTAATCTGCCCCCCCAACGTCGCCGCTACCTAACTACACTTATTAACCCCTAATCTGCCGACCGGACCTCGCCGCTACTCTAATAAATGTATTAACCCCTAAAGCTAAGTCTAACCCTAACCCTAACACCCACCTAAGTTAAATATAATTTTAATCTAACGAAATAAATTAAATCTTATTAACTAAAGTATTCCTATTTAAAACTAAATACTTACCTATAAAATAAACCCTAATATAGCTACAATATAACAAATAATTATATTGTAGCTATTTTAGGATTTATATTTATTTTACAGGCAACTTTGTATTTATTTTAACTAGGTACAATAGCTATTAAATAGTTATTTACTATTTAATAGCTACCTAGTTAAAATAATTACAAAATTACCTGTAAAATAAATCCTAACCTAAGTTACAATTAAACCTAACACTACACTATAATTAAATTAAATAAATTAAATAAATTACCTACAATTACCTACAATTAAATAAACTAAACTAAATTACAAAAAAAACAAACACTAAATTACAAAAAAAAAAAAAGATTACAAGAATTTTAATCTAATTACACCTACTCTAAGCCCCCTAATAAAATAACAAATCCCCCAAAATAAAAAAAATTCCCTACCCTAATCTAAATTACAAAAGTTAACAGCTCTATTACCAGCCCTTAAAAGGGCTTTTTGCGGGGCATGCACCAAAGTAATCAGCTCTTTTGCCTGTAAAAAAAAACACAATACCACCCCCCAGCATTAAAACCCACCACCCACATACCCCTACTCTAACCCAAACACCCCTTAAATAAACCTAACACTACCCCCCTGAAGATCTCCCTACCTTGAGTCGTCTTCACCCAACCGGGCCGAAGTCTTCATCCAATGGGGCAGAAGAGGACATCCAGACCGGCAGAAGTCTTCATCCTATCCGGGCAGAAGAGGACATCCGGACCGGCAGACATCTTCATCCAAGCGGCATCTTCTATCTTCATCCATCCGACGAGGAGCGGCTCCATCTTCAAGACCTCCGGCGCGGAACATCCTCCTTCCCCGACGACTACCCGATGAATGAAGGTTCCTTTATGTGACGTCATCCAAGATGGCGTCCCTCGAATTCCGATTGGCTTATAGGATTCTATCAGCCAATCGGAATTAAGGTAGGAAAAATCTGATTGGCTGATTGAATCAGCCAATCAGATTCAAGTTCAATCCGATTGGCTGATCCAATCAGCCAATCAGATTGAGCTTGCATTCTATTGGCTAATCGGAACAGCCAATAGAATGAAAGCTCAATCTGATTGGCTGATTGGATCAGCCAATCAGATTTTTCCTACCTTAATTCCGATTGGCTGATAGAATCCTATCAGCCAATCGGAATTCGAGGGATGCCATCTTGGATGACGTCACTTAAAGGAACCTTCATTTGTTGGGTAGTCGTCGGGGAAGGAGGATGTTCCGTGCCGGAGGTCTTGAAGATGGAGCCGCTCCTCGTCGGATGGATGAAGATTAGTGATGTCGCGAACTGTTCGCCGGAGAACAGTTCCCGGCGATCTTAGCTTGTTGCGGCGGGCAAACATATGTGATGTTCGATCCGCCCCCTATTTGTCATCATTGAGGAAACTTTGACCCTGTATCTCACAGTCTGCAGACACATTTCAGCCAATCAGCAGCAGACACTCCCTCACAGACCCTCCCAGCTCCTGGGCAGCAGCCATTTTAGATTCATTACGATCCTGCATTCTTAGTGAGAGGAGGTTTAGTGCTGCTGCTGCTGCTACTGATTTTATAGGGAAATAGATAGCTAGGCTAGTATATTTAGTGTCCACTACAGTCCTGAAGGACTCATCTAATCTCTGCTGTAAGGACAACACCCCAAAAAGCCCTTTTTAGGGCTAGAACTTCAGCCCAAAAAGCCCTTTTTAGGGCTAGAACTTAAGTCGTTTTTTGGGGGGTTTTTTTTAATTTTATTTGCATTTGCCTGGCTTTCAGACTGTGTGTGAGGCTCACAGCATATACTGTGATTAGTGCTACCACTGATATCTGCTTAACATTAGTGTAAATTTTTTTAAAAAAAACGTTTACATCATTTTGCTAGTGTAATCTAATTTCATTTTCTATCAGGCCTGTGTGTCAGGCTCACATCATATACTGTGATTAATTCTTCTGTGCCACCACTGATATCTGGTTAACATTAGTGTAAATTTAAAAAAAATAAACTTTTACATCATTTTGCTAGTGTAATCTAATTTCATTTTCCATCAGGCCTGTGTGTCAGGCTCACATCATATACTGTGATTAATAGCTCTGTTTTCCACCACTTATATCTGGTGTAACATTAGTGTAAATTGTTTTTAAAAAAACTTTTACATCAGTCTTCTAGTGTTATTTAATTTTAGTTGCCAGGCCAGCCTTCCACTAGTGCCAGCCTGTGTGTCAGGCTGCCAGCATATACTGTGCCTACTTCCATCCTCAGTGCCACCACTCCTATCTGGTGTAACATTAGTTTAAATTTTGTAATAAAAAAACTTTTACATCAGTCTTCTAGTGTTATTTAATTTTAGTTGCCAGGCCAGCCTGCCACTAGTGCCAGTCTGTGTGTCAGGCTGCCAGCATATACTGTGTCTACTTCCATCCTCAGTGCCATCACTCCTATCTGCTGTAACATTAGTGTAACTTTTTTAAAAAAAAACTTTTACATCAGAATGCTATTGTTATTTAATTGCAGTTGCCTGTCTGCCAGCGTGTGTGCCAGGCCCACTTTCCAACTAGTGCCACAAATCATATTTTTTATAACAGTAGTGTAAATATTTAAAATAAAAACTTTTTTGACTGTGAATCATCAGTCTGCTAGTGCAATTGAATTTCAGTTTCCTGCCTGCCAGCGTGTGTGCCAGGCCCACTTGCCAACTAGTGCCACCAATCATATTTGTTATAACAGTATTGTAAATATTTAAAATAAAAACTTTTTTGACTGTGAATCATCAGTCTGCTAGTGCAATTGAATTGCAGTTGCCTGCCTGCCAGCGTGTGGGCCAGGCCCACTTGCCAACTAGTGTCACCAATCATATTTGTTATAACAGTATTGTAAATATTTTAAAAAAAACTTTTTTGACTGTGAAACATCAGTCAGCTAGTGTAATTTAATTGCAGTTGCCTGCCTCCCAGCGTGTGTGCCAGGCCCACTTGCCAACTAGTGCCACCAATCATATTTGTTATAACAGTAGTGTAAATATTTAAAAAAAAAACTTTTTTGACTGTGAAACATCAGTCAGCTAGTGTAATCTAATTGCAGTTGCCTGCCTCCAAGCGTGTGGGCCAGGCCCACTTGCCAACTAGTGCCACCAATCATATTTGTTATAACAGTAGTGTAAATATTTAAAAAAAAAAACTTTTTTGACAGTGAAACATCAGTCTGCTAGTGTAATCTAATTGAAGTTGCTTGCCTGCCAGCGTGTGTGCCAGGCCCACTTGCCAACTAGTGCCACCAATCATATTTGTTATAACAGTATTGTAAATATTTAAAATAAAAACTTTTTTGACTGTAAATCATCAGTCTGCTAGTGCAATTGAATTGCAGTTGCCTGCCTGCTAGCGTGTGTGCCAGGCCCACTTGCCAACTAGTGCCACCAATCATATTTGTTATAACAGTATTGTAAATATTTAAAAAAAAAACTTTTTTGACTGTGAAACATCAGTCAGCTAGTGTAATCTAATTGCAGTTGCCTGCCTCCCAGCGTGTGTGCCAGGCCCACTTGCCAACTAGTGCCACCAATCATATTTGTTATAACAGTAGTGTAAATATTTGAAAAAAAAACTTTTTTGACTGTGAAACATCAGTCTGCTATTGTAATCTAATTGAAGTTGCCTGCCTGCCAGCGTGTGTGCCAAGCTCCATTTGCCAAGTTAGTGGCACCACTCATATTTGTTGTAACAGTAGTGTAAATATTTCAAACAAAAACTTTTTTGACTGTGAAACATCAGTCAGCTAGTGCAATCTAATTGCAGTTGCCTGCCTGCCTGCCAGCGTGTGTGCCAGTCCCACTTGCCAACTACAGGGAGTGCAGAATTATTAGGCAAATGAGTATTTTGACCACATCATCCTCTTTATGCATGTTGTCTTACTCCAAGCTGTATAGGCTCGAAAGCCTACTACCAATTAAGCATATTAGGTGATGTGCATCTCTGTAATGAGAAGGGGTGTGGTCTAATGACATCAACACCCTATATCAGGTGTGCATAATTATTAGGCAACTTCCTTTCCTTTGGCAAAATGGGTCAAAAGAAGGACTTGACAGGCTCAGAAAAGTCAAAAATAGTGAGATATCTTGCAGAGGGATGCAGCACTCTTAAAATTGCAAAGCTTCTGAAGCGTGATCATCGAACAATCAAGCGTTTCATTCAAAATAGTCAACAGGGTCGCAAGAAGCGTGTGGAAAAACCAAGGCGCAAAATAACTGCCCATGAACTGAGAAAAGTCAAGTGTGCAGCTGCCAAGATGCCACTTGCCACCAGTTTGGCAATATTTCAGAGCTGTAACATCACTGCAGTGCCCAAAAGCACAAGGTGTGCAATACTCAGAGACATGGCCAAGGTAAGAAAGGCTGAAAGACGACCACCACTGAACAAGACACACAAGCTGAAATGTCAAGACTGGGCCAAGAAATATCTCAAGACTGATTTTTCTAAGGTTTTATGGACTGATGAAATGAGAGTGAGTCTTGATGGGCCAGATGGATGGGCCCGTGGCTGGATTGGTAAAGGGCAGAGAGCTCCAGTCCGACTCAGACGCCAGCAAGGTGGAGGTGGAGTACTGGTTTGGGCTGGTATCATCAAAGATGAGCTTGTGGGGCCTTTTCGGGTTGAGGATGGAGTCAAGCTCAACTCCCAGTCCTACTTCCAGTTTCTGGAAGACACCTTCTTCAAGCAGTGGTACAGGAAGAAGTCTGCATCCTTCAAGAAAAACATGATTTTCATGCAGGACAATGCTCCATCACACGCGTCCAAGTACTCCACAGCGTGGCTGGCAAGAAAGGGTATAAAAGAAGAAAATCTAATGACATGGCCTCCTTGTTCACCTGATCTGAACCCCATTGAGAACCTGTGGTCCATCATCAAATGTGAGATTTACAAGGAGGGAAAACAGTACACCTCTCTGAACAGTGTCTGGGAGGCTGTGGTTGCTGCTGCACGCAATGTTGATGGTGAACAGATCAAAACACTGACAGAATCCATGGATGGCAGGCTTTTGAGTGTCCTTGCAAAGAAAGGTGGCTATATTGGTCACAGATTTGTTTTTGTTTTGTTTTTGAATGTCAGAAATGTATATTTGTGAATGTTGAGATGTTATATTGGTTTCACTGGTAAAAATAAAAAATTGAAATGGGTATATATTTGTTTTTTGTTAAGTTGCCTAATAATTATGCACAGTAATAGTCACCTGCACACACAGATATCCCCCTAAAATAGCTATAACTAAAAACAAACTAAAAACTACTTCAAAAACTATTCAGCTTTGATATTAATGAGTTTTTTGGGTTCATTGAGAACATGGTTGTTGTTCAATAATAAAATTAATCCTCAAAAATACAACTTGCCTAATAATTCTGCACTCCCTGTAGTGCCACCACTCATATTTGTTATAACAGTAGTGTCAATATTTAATAAAAAAACTTTTTGGACTGTGAAACATCAGTCTACTATTGTAATCTAATTGAAGTTGCCTGCCTGCCAGCGTGTGTGCCAGGCCCACTTGCCAAGTTATTGGCACCACTCATATTTGTTGTAACAGTACTTTTAATATTTAAAAAATAAAAAATTTTGACTTTTAAACATCAGTCTGCTTTTTTGTGTCAGGCTCACAGCGTATACTGTGCCCACTTGCCCAGTGCCACCACTCATATCTTGTTTAATAGTAGTGTAAGTGTACATTTAAAAAAAATAAACTTTTTGGATTGTGAAACATCAGTCTGCTTTTTTGTGTCCGGCTCACAGCGTATACTGTGCCCACTTGCCCAGTGCCACCACTTATATCTTGTTTAATATTAGTGTAAGTGTACATTAAAAAAAAAAAAAAAATTGGATTGTGAAACATCAGTCTGCTTTTTTGTGTCAGGCTCACAGCGTATACTGTGCCCACTTCCCCAGTGCCACCACTCATAATTTGTTTAATAGTAGTGTAAGTGTACATTTTAAAAAACAATGACAGGCAGAGGCAGGCCACCCCGCAGGTGCCATTGTGGTCATGGTGCTGTGATTCCCTTAGACCCTACAACTATGCACTGTGTTCAGAGGCCACGTGCCATGGACGCGAAAAGTTCTGAGGAGGACCTAGTTGAATGGCTAACACAGGACACCCAATCTTCTACAGCTTCCGCTCCTAGTCCTAACCTTGACGCACCATCCACCTCCAGCTTAGCTTCGGGCACCTCTCAAGTGACCAGTGCCACTCGCCCGCCTGCCGCCACCACCAACACTAGCACCACAGCCGCTTCACTTGATCTGTCAGAGGAGTTATTGACACATCAGTTGGAAGAAATGAGTGATGCGCCACCATCATTGACAGAGGATGTAGATAACAGTGATATGTCTCAGTCAAGCAGCATTACAGACATGGACATACGGTGTGATGATGATGATGATGTTGTACCCGCTGCTGCTTCCTTTGTTGATTTGTCAGATACAAGTGAAGCGGTTGATGATGATGTGTCCGTGGATGTCACGTGGGTGCCCGCTAGAAGAGAAGAAGAAGAGGGGGAAAGTTCAGATGGGGAGACAGAGAGGAGGAGGAGGAGACGAGTTGGAAGCAGGGGGAGGTCGTTGCAAAGAGCTAGTGGCACAGTCAGACAGCATGCATCGGCACCCGGGGTCAGCCAGACAGCATGCCAATCAACACATGCTGTTGCCACCACCAGAATGCCGTCATCGCAGAGCTCAGCAGTGTGGCATTTTTTTTTTGTGTCTGCCTCTGACAACAGCGATGCCATTTGCAACCTGTGCCAAAAGAAACTGAGTCGTTTGAAGTCCAACACCCACCTAGGTACAACTGCTTTGCAAAGGCACATGGTCTCACATCATAAACCCTGACAAAGTATAATAATAAAACATGCGTTCTGGGACCCATGGTAACTAGGTTGTGTTAAGTAGTACTATTCTTAGCAGTTTAATCCCTGTTACTCCCCCTATCGGGGAGGTCTATATGGCCTGCATGATTACCCTGACAAAGTATAACAATAAAACATGCGGTCTGGGACCCATGGTAACTAGGTTGTGTTAAGTGTACTATTCTTAGCAGTTTAATCCCTGTTACTCCACCTATCGGGGGAGGTCTATATGGCCTGCCTGATTACCCTGACAAAGTATAACAATAAAACATGCGGTCTGGGAACCATGGTAACTAGGTTGTGTTAAGTAGTACTATTCTTAGCAGTTTAATCCCTGTTACTCCCCCTATCGGGGGAGGTCTATATGGCCTGCCTGATTACCCTGACAAAGTATAACAATTAAACATGCGGTCTGGGACCCATGGTAACTAGGTTGTGTTAAGTAGTACTATTCTTAGCAGTTTAATCCCTGTTACTCCCCCTATCGGGGGAGGTCTATATGGCCTGCCTGATTACCCTGACAAAGTATAATAATAAAACATGCGGTCTGGGACCCATGGTATCTAGGTTGTGTTAAGTAGTACTATTCTTAGCAGTTTAATCCCTGTTACTCCCCCTATCGGGGGAAGGTCTATATGGCCTGCCTGATTACCCTGACAAAGTATAACAATAAAACATGCGGTCTGGGACCCATGGTAACTAGGTTGTGTTAAGTAGTACTATTCTTAGCAGTTTAATCCCTGTTACTCCCCCTATTGGGGGAGGTCTATATGGCCTGCCTGATTACCCTGACAAAGTATAACAATAAAATATGCAGTCTGGGACCCATGGTAAGGTTACTTCCTTTTGCACAATAGAGTACAGGTATGGCATCGATTTTAGGAAACTGGAGATAATTTTTAGGAACCGGGAGATGGAAAAAGATGCTTGGACACCCAGTACAGGTCATTCTCCTTCAGCCTTTTTATACTTGGGTCCCCGACCCTCAACAGGCACAAAAGCATGAAACACCACATATATCTGGGACCCATGGTAACTAGGTTGTGTTAAGTAGTACTATTCTTAGCACTTTAATCCCTGTAACTCCCCCTATCGGGGGAGCTCTATATGGCCTGCATGATTACCCTGACAAAGTATAACAACAAGACATGCGGTCTGGGACCCATGATAACTAGGTTGTGTTAAGTAGTACTGTTCTTAGCAGTTTAATACCTGTTACTCCCCCTATCTGGGGAGGTCTATATGGCCTGCATGATTACCCTGACAAAGTATAACAACAAAACATGCGGTCTGGGACCCATGGTAACTAGGTTGTGTTAAGTAGTACTATTCTTAGCACTTTAATCCCTGTAACTCCCACTATCGGGGGAGGTCTATTTGGCCTGCATGATTACCCTGACAAAGTATAACAACAAAACATGTGGTCTGGGACCCATGGTAACTAGGTTGTGTTAAGTAGTACTATTCTTAGCACTTTAATCCCTGTAACTCCCACTATCGGGGGAGGTCTATTTGGCCTGCATGATTACCCTGACAAAGTATAACAACAAAACATGTGGTCTGGGACCCATGGTAACTAGGTTGTGTTAAGTACCCAGAACGCATGTTTTATTGTTATACTTTGTCAGGGTAATCATGCAGGCCATATAGACCTCCCCCGATAGGGGGAGTAACAGGGATTAAACTGCTAAGAACAGTACTACTTAACACAACCTAGTTACCATGGGTCCCAGACCGCATGTCTTGTTGTTATACTTTGTCAGGGTAATCATGCAGGCCATATAGACCTCCCCCGATAGGGGGAGTAACAGGTATTAAACTGCTAAGAACAGTACTACTTAACACAACCTAGTTACCATGGGTCCCAGACTCGCATGTCTTGTTGTTATACTTTGTCAGGGTAATCATGCAGGCCATATAGACCTCCCCCGATAGGGGGAGTAACAGGTATTAAACTGCTAAGAACAGTACTACTTAACACAACCTAGTTACCATGGGTCCCAGACCGCATGTCTTGTTGTTATACTTTGTCAGGGTAATCATGCAGGCCATATAGACCTCCCCCGATAGGGGGAGTAACAGGTATTAAACTGCTAAGAACAGTACTACTTAACACAACCTAGTTACCATTGGTCTCAGACCGCATGTCTTGTTGATATACTTTGTCAGGGTAATCATGCAGGCCATAGAGACCTCCCCCGATAGGGGGAGTAACAGTGATTAAAGTGCTAAGAACAGTACTACTTAACACAACCTAGTTACCATGGGTCCCAGACTGCATGTTTTGTTGTTATACTTTGTCAGGGTAATCATGCAGGCCATATAGACCTCCCCCGATAGGGGGAGTAACAGGGATTAAACTGCTAAGAACAGTACTACTTAACACAACCTAGTTACCATTGGTCTCAGACCGCATGTCTTGTTGATATACTTTGTCAGGGTAATCATGCAGGCCATATAGACCTCCCCCGATAGGGGGAGTTACAGTGATTAAAGTGCAAAGAATAGTACTACTTAACACAACCTAGTTACCATGGGTCCCAGACTGCATGTTTTGTTGTTATACTTTGTCAGGGTAATCATGCAGGCCATATAGACCTCCCCAGATAGGGGGAGTAACAGATATTAAACTGCTAAGAACAGTACTACTTAACACAACCTAGTTACCATTGGTCTCAGACCGCATGTCTTGTTGATATACTTTGTCAGGGTAATCATGCAGGCCATAGAGACCTCCCCCGATAGGGGGAGTTACAGTGATTAAAGTGCAAAGAATAGTACTACTTAACACAACCTAGTTACCATGGGTCCCAGACTGCATGTTTTGTTGTTATACTTTGTCAGGGTAATCATGCAGGCCATATAGACCTCCCCCGATAGGGGGAGTAACAGGGATTAAACTGCTAAGAACAGTACTACTTAACACAACCTAGTTACCATGGGTCCCAGACTGCATGTTTTGTTGTTATACTTTGTCAGGGTAATCATGCAGGCCATATAGACCTCCCCCGATAGGGGGAGTAACAGGGATTAAACTGCTAAGAACAGTACTACTTAACACAACCTAGTTACCATGGGTCCCAGACTGCATGTTTTGTTGTTATACTTTGTCAGGGTAATCATGCAGGCCATATAGACCTCCCCCGATAGGGGGAGTAACAGGGATTAAACTGCTAAGAACAGTACTACTTAACACAACCTAGTTACCATGGGTCCCAGACCGCATGTCTTGTTGTTATACTTTGTCAGGGTAATCATGAAGGCCATATAGACCTCCCCAGATAGGGGGAGTAACAGGTATTAAACTGCTAAGAACAGTACTACTTAACACAACCTAGTTACCATTGGTCTCAGACCGCATGTCTTGTTGATATACTTTGTCAGGGTAATCATGCAGGCCATATAGACCTCCCCCGATAGGGGGAGTTACAGTGATTAAAGTGCAAAGAATAGTACTACTTAACACAACCTAGTTACCATGGGTCCCAGACTGCATGTTTTGTTGTTATACTTTGTCAGGGTAATCATGCAGGCCATATAGACCTCCCCCGATAGGGGGAGTAACAGGTATTAAACTGCTAAGAACAGTACTACTTAACACAACCTAGTTACCATGGGTCCCAGACCGCATGTCTTGTTGTTATACTTTGTCAGGGTAATCATGCAGGCCATATAGACCTCCCCAGATAGGGGGAGTAACAGATATTAAACTGCTAAGAACAGTACTACTTAACACAACCTAGTTACCATTGGTCTCAGACCGCATGTCTTGTTGATATACTTTGTCAGGGTAATCATGCAGGCCATATAGACCTCCCCCGATAGGGGGAGTTACAGTGATTAAAGTGCAAAGAATAGTACTACTTAACACAACCTAGTTACCATGGGTCCCAGACTGCATGTTTTGTTGTTATACTTTGTCAGGGTAATCATGCAGGCCATATAGACCTCCCCCGATAGGGGGAGTAACAGGGATTAAACTGCTAAGAACAGTACTACTTAACACAACCTAGTTACCATGGGTCCCAGACTGCATGTTTTGTTGTTATACTTTGTCAGGGTAATCATGCAGGCCATATAGACCTCCCCCGATAGGGGGAGTAACAGGGATTAAACTGCTAAGAATAGTACTACTTAACACAACCTAGTTACCATGGGTCCCAGACTGCATGTTTTGTTGTTATGCTTTGTCAAGGTAATCATGCAGGCCATATAGACCTCCCCCGATAGGGGGAGTTACAGTGATTAAAGTGCTAAGAATAGTACTACTTAACACAACCTAGTTACCATGGGTCCCAGACTGCATGTTTTGTTGTTATACTTTGTCAGGGTAATCATGCAGGCCATATAGACCTCCCCCGATAGGGGGAGTAACAGGTATTAAACTGCTAAGAACAGTACTACTTAACACCACCTAGTTACCATTGGTCTCAGACCGCATGTCTTGTTGATATACTTTGTCAGGGTAATCATGCAGGCCATATAGACCTCCCCCGATAGGGGGAGTTACAGTGATTAAAGTGCAAAGAATAGTACTACTTAACACAACCTAGTTACCATGGGTCCCAGACTGCATGTTTTGTTGTTATACTTTGTCGGGGTAATCATGCAGGCCATATAGACCTCCCCAGATAGGGGGAGTAACAGGGATTAAACTGCTAAGAACAGTACTACTTAACACAACCTAGTTACCATGGGTCCCAGACCGCATGTCTTGTTGTTATACTTTGTCAGGGTAATAATGCAGGCCATATAGACCTCCCCCGATAGGGGGAGTAACAGTGATTAAACTGCTAAGAACAGTACTACTTAACACAACCTAGTTACCATGGGTCCCAGACCGCATGTCTTGTTGTTATACTTTGTCAGGGTAATCATGCAGGCCATATAGACCTCCCCCGATAGGGGGAGTAACAGGGATTAAACTGCTAAGAACAGTACTACTTAACACAACCTAGTTACCATGGGTCCCAGACCGCATGTCTTGTTGTTATACTTTGTCAGGGTAATCATGCAGGCCATATAGACCTCCCCCGATAGGGGGAGTAACAGGGATTAAACTGCTAAGAACAGTACTACTTAACACAACCTAGTTACCATGGGTCCCAGACCGCATGTCTTGTTGTTATACTTTGTCAGGGTAATCATGCAGGCCATATAGACCTCCCCCGATAGGGGGAGTAACAGGTATTAAACTGCTAAGAACAGTACTACTTAACACCACCTAGTTACCATTGGTCTCAGACCGCATGTCTTGTTGATATACTTTGTCAGGGTAATCATGCAGGCCATATAGACCTCCCCCGATAAGGGGAGTTACAGGGATTAAAGTGCTAAGAATAGTACTACTTAACACAACCTAGTTACCATGGGTCCCAGACTGTAATGTGATTTATAATGTTGGATCTCAACTGCCGTAAAAGTATGAATGTTTCACTCTAAAATACAGACTATTATTTCAGCATAGGCTGTGATGATTCAGAGTGAGTTTTATTTTATGATGAATTGAAGTGTAGGAATATATATATATGTTAATAAGGCTACTATTAATGTGTAGCAATATTCCAGTCAGTAACTGCAAAGGAAGTTCAATAACTTTGAATTAGTATTCAGAAATGGCAATCAGCGAATTTCAGTATGGATACTTAGGTTTACATAGAGAGCAAGTGAAATGTGGACTAGCCACTGTAAAGGCTGACAGCAACAGTATCCGTCTAGTATGAAGTGAGAGAGAACGCAGAAACATGCAGCTGCTGACAGGGGCGTGTCAGGTACACAGGAGTTCCCCAGCTGATGACGTCAGAGCTGTTCCGTAGCGTTACACTGAAACCGGCTTGTTACAAATGTTATATGAAACAAAAGTAGCGATATGCTAGTATTTGCAGTAAATAGACCTGTTAACAGTGTGGAAGCAACTTAAGATTTTATTTTACTTGCGGTTACTCCTTGAAAGTCCCGGTTTGTCCTGGTTGCAGGTGTCTGGTAATACAGATCCAATCCTCAGGGTAAGAGCTTGTGTTGGCTGTAGAGCAAACAATAAGTAACTTAGATGATTTAATTCAGATCACTGGGAAAGTTGTTTATAGGACCAGTTCCTGCTGGTATTTGTAAATCCAATAACTTGTAGTATCATATAACTTCAATTCTTGAAATAATACACAGGATCAGAAATGGATGCGTAGAGCTTAGCTGATATGAACTTAATAACTAAGCACTTGTTTGGGGCGGAGACATGACTTAAATACAGGTGGAAGGTGAGCTGTAGTAAAAAAAAGGAAAACCAGGAGCGGATTCCTTACACGTCCCCCCCCTCAAGCAAGCCGACCACGGCTGGATGTTTAGGTCTGTGTGGAAAACGTCTATGGAAACGTGCAACAAGCCTCGTAGCATCAATATGGGTATGAGGTTCCCAGGAGTCTTCGTCAGATGAAAACCCTTTCCATCTCACAAGATACTGAAGTTCACCATTACAATATCTTGAATCCAGGAGATCCTGAACTTCATACATGTCTGTGTCCAGGCAAACCGGATCAGGAGGAAGGAGAGGTGTAGGAGGGTGTTGACCTGTATAAGGCTTAAGCAAAGAGACATGGAAGGTGGGGTGTATTACCAAAGAATCAGGTAGATCCAAGGTAACTGCATTCTCATTTACTATGTGAGTGATCTTGAATGGACCTATGAATAGACTAGCCAATTTCTTCTTGGGAAGATGTAGCTTGATATTTTTTGTTGACAACCACACAAAGTCCCCTATTTCATACTTTGGAGCAACTCTTCGTCGTAAGTCATAGTACTTTTTCTGAGATGCTTGTGCATGCTGTATGTTTGTACATAAATGATGGAAGTTTTCTGATAGGCGTTGTATTAATTCGTCAACAGATGGTGTATTTTCAGAAGAGGAGTGCTGAAAATTGAATCTAGGATTGAAACCGTAGTTAGCAAAGAAGGGAGAGTAATTGGTGGTACTGTTGATCGTGTTATTGTAGGAAAATTCGGCCATAGCAAGAAAAGATGACCATTTATGTTGATGGTATGAACAGTAACAACGTAAGTATTGTTCGAGCCATTGGTTCAATCTTTCAGTTTGTCCGTTCGTTTGCGGGTGGAAGGCAGTACTTAGCCGTTGTTCAATTTGTAGAGTTGTAGTGAGTGTTTTCCAAAACCTTGAGGTAAATTGGCTACCTCTGTCTGTGAACAAAACAGTCAGTAAACCATGATGCCTTACAATGTTGTTTAGAAACAAATGTGCAGTTTCTGAGGAAGTAGGTAACTTGTGGTAAGCAATGAAATGTGCCATTTTAGTAAAGTGGTCAGTAACGACTAAAATGGTGGTGAAACCAGAGCTTGGTGGTAGTTCTACAATAAAATCCATGCCAATGTGAGCCCAGGGTGAATTGGGTATGTCCAAAGGCATGAGGAGTCCGTACGGAGGTCTTCTCTCGGGTTTAGATACTGAGCAAGTATTACACTGCTGGATATAAACCTTGATAGAATTTTCCATGGATGGCCACCAGTAAGTTCTGCTTACTAATTCCTTAGTGCGTCTGATACCTACATGACCAAGTAAAGGAGGATCATGGTGTTCTTTAATTATTTGTGCTCTGAGTGGTTCAGGTACGTAAATCTGAGAACCATGAAAATATAACCCATTTTTCTTAATTAGGGAGTTCAATAGTGTTTGTTTTTCCAAACCTAAGGCGGCTTCATAGTCTGGAACTGATATAGAGATTGAAGCGAGAAATTTAGTAGGTGGGAGGATACAACTAGGTGTATATTCAGGAATGGGTCTAGGATCTCTGCGGGAGAGGGCATCTGCCTTTCCATTTTTTGATCCAGGTCTATACAAAATCTGGAAGTCAAAACGACTGAAGAAGAGGCTCCATCTAACCTGTCTTCCAGATAAAGTTTTGTTGTTCTGTAGAAATTCAAGGTTACGATGGTCTGTATATATTATGATGGGATGAGATGTACTTTCCAGGAGATGTCTCCAGAATTCCAAAGCTCTTTTGATGGCCAGTAATTCTTTATCCCCTATGGAGTAATTCATTTCTGCAGAGGACATAATCTTTGAGAAGAACCCGATAGGGAATAGAGGTTCTTTGAGTGTCTTACGTTGTGATAAGACTGCACCGAGTGCATAGACTGAAGAATCCACTTCCAATATATACTGCAGGTCGGGATCAGGATACCTTAATATAGGAGCTGAGGAAAAAGACTCTTTGAGGAAACTGAA
Source organism: Bombina bombina (assembly GCF_027579735.1). Classification (NCBI taxonomy): domain Eukaryota; kingdom Metazoa; phylum Chordata; class Amphibia; order Anura; family Bombinatoridae; genus Bombina; species Bombina bombina. The sequence goes on along the minus strand of NC_069501.1, from coordinate 114,899,164 downwards.
GGCATCAGCAGCTTCTTTCGACCATCGGAACACGCAATTGGAGCTGGTAAGTTTGGTAAGAGGTTTCGAAATACTCGAGAAATTTCGGATGAATTTCCTGTAATAATTACTGAATCCGAGGAATTTTTGTAGATCCTTTCTGTTCAGAGGAGTTGGCCATGATTTTACTGCCTCAACTTTTCCCTCTTGCATTTGAATGCCTTCAGGGCTGATGGAATAACCCAGGAATTCTATCGTTGTAGTATGAAAAATGCATTTTTCCAGTTTGGCATAGAGTCGGTGAACCTGGAGACGAGATAAAACCCAACTAACGTGTTTGATGTGGTCTGTTGTATTGGAGGAATATATCAAAATGTCATCTAAATAAACTATGACACAAATATCAAGTAAATCATAAAAAATGTCATTTATAAAGAATTGGAAGGTTGCTGGTGCGTTGGTGAGTCCGAAGGGCATAACTAGGTATTCATACAACCCATATCTTGTTCTAAAAGCCGTGAGCCATTCATCACCCTCTCTGATGCGTACAAGGTTGTATGCTCCCCTCAGATCCAATTTAGTATAAATAGTAGCATGTCTTAGTCTCTCAATGAGTTCCGGAATGAGTGGAAGTGGGTAGCGATTTTTTATGGTGATCTTATTTAGTTGTCTAAAATCGATAATAGGGCGTAAAGAGTTGTCCTTGTTTCGAACAAAAAACATACCAGCACCGGCTGGTGAGACAGAAGGACGAATGAATCCTTTCTTCAAGTTCTCATCTAAGTAGCTTTTCAGGTGGTCTAATTCGGATTGACATAGAGGATATAAATGTCCTATGGGTGGAGTTGTACCTGGTTTTAACTCTATGGGGCAGTCATAGGATCGATGGGGAGGAAGTGTTTCCGCCTCTTTTTTACTGAAAACCTCAGCGAAGTGACTGTATTCAATTGGTACAAGAGTGTCAGATGTGGGGTTCAGAGAAAGTAATGACTGCCTAATACAGGTTTGTTGGCAATATTGTGAGTTTAAATGTATGTTTAAAGATTTCCAACTGATCTGAGGTTCATGTAGTTGTAGCCAAGCCAACCCAAGAACAATTGGAAATAGGGGAGATGTAATCACATCAAAAGAGAGATGTTCATGATGATTATTTAATGTAGTGACAGAAAGAGGGATGGTATGATGTGTAATAGGTCCAGAAGAAATCTCAGAGCCATCAACAACACGAAGTGAAATAGGAGACAATTTCTTAATCAGGGGTATTTTATTGATAGACACTAATGAGCTGTCGATGTAGTTGCCTTGAGCTCCGGTGTCAACGATAGCAGGGACGGAGATCTGTTTACTTGCCCACTGTAAAGACAAAAGTAGAGAACAGTGAAGTGGTTTGTTAAGTACTACTTGAGAGGTGAAGTTAGTGCTACACTTACTGTTCTTTTTCTGAGGTATGGTAGGGCAGTCCTTAAGACTGTGAGCTGGATCACCACAATACATGCAAAGGCCCCGGGTCTTTCTTCTCATACGTTCATCCGGTGATAGAGGCCCCCTGAAGATACTGATATCCATAGCTTCAGCTCCGCTGGGACTAGTAGACCTACGAGTAGGTTGGTTAGGACTGGAAACCTTTTTGTATGGCTGGTCTGAGTATTGTCGTTCGGATCTTCTCTCCCTTAATCTTCTATCAATATGGCTACTTAATTTCATAAGAGCCTCAAGTGTATCTGGCAATTCTGTTCTGGCTAATTCATCCTTGACTGCATCAGAAAGACCAAGCCTAAATTGATTTCTGAGGGCTATGGCATTCCATTGGGAGTCAATGGAGTACTGTTTGAACTCCGTTATGTAATATTCCACAGGTCTGGATCCTTGCTTCAATTTCCTCATTTTGCTCTCAGCTGTAATTTGGAGGTTGGTATCATTGTACAATTCATCCATGACGTCAAGAAATGCCGAAAAGGATGATAGGACCGGATTATTAGTCTCGAATAGTGTGTCAGCCCATATACGGGGTTCTCCCCTTAAGTAACTTATCATGCTGAGAACTTTCACCCTATCATTTGGATAGGTTCTAGGCTTGAGAGAAAAATTAAGAAGGCAAGCATTCTTAAAGTGGCGGTATTGATTTCTGTCTCCTTGAAAAAATTCTGGAGGAGCAACAAAGGGTTCAGGAGAGGTCTCTTGGGCTGGTAATTTAGGATTGATGGAATCTTTTATGACGTTTCTCAAAGTCTCATTCTCCAATTGTAATTCTCTTAGACCCTGGCTGAGTTGGTCTACCCTTTGTGACAGGTTAAAGACAATTTGTGGGAGCTCGGCTGGATCCATAATAATGGCTTAGTTATTCTGTAATGTGATTTATAATGTTGGATCTCAACTGCCGTAAAAGTATGAATGTTTCACTCTAAAATACAGACTATTATTTCAGCATAGGCTGTGATGATTCAGAGTGAGTTTTATTTTATGATGAATTGAAGTGTAGGAATATATATATATGTTAATAAGGCTACTATTAATGTGTAGCAATATTCCAGTCAGTAACTGCAAAGGAAGTTCAATAACTTTGAATTAGTATTCAGAAATGGCAATCAGCGAATTTCAGTATGGATACTTAGGTTTACATAGAGAGCAAGTGAAATGTGGACTAGCCACTGTAAAGGCTGACAGCAACAGTATCCGTCTAGTATGAAGTGAGAGAGAACGCAGAAACATGCAGCTGCTGACAGGGGCGTGTCAGGTACACAGGAGTTCCCCAGCTGATGACGTCAGAGCTGTTCCGTAGCGTTACACTGAAACCGGCTTGTTACAAATGTTATATGAAACAAAAGTAGCGATATGCTAGTATTTGCAGTAAATAGACCTGTTAACAGTGTGGAAGCAACTTAAGATTTTATTTTACTTGCGGTTACTCCTTGAAAGTCCCGGTTTGTCCTGGTTGCAGGTGTCTGGTAATACAGATCCAATCCTCAGGGTAAGAGCTTGTGTTGGCTGTAGAGCAAACAATAAGTAACTTAGATGATTTAATTCAGATCACTGGGAAAGTTGTTTATAGGACCAGTTCCTGCTGGTATTTGTAAATCCAATAACTTGTAGTATCATATAACTTCAATTCTTGAAATAATACACAGGATCAGAAATGGATGCGTAGAGCTTAGCTGATATGAACTTAATAACTAAGCACTTGTTTGGGGCGGAGACATGACTTAAATACAGGTGGAAGGTGAGCTGTAGTAAAAAAAAGGAAAACCAGGAGCGGATTCCTTACACAGACTGCATGTTTTGTTGTTATACTTTGCCAGGGTAATCATGCAGGCCATATAGACCTCCCCCGATAGGGGGAGTAACAGGTATTAAACTGCTAAGAACAGTACTACTTAACACAACCTAGTTACCATGGGTCCCAGACTGCATGTTTTGTTGTTATACTTTGTCAGGGTAATCATGCAGGCCATATAGACCTCCCCCGATAGGGAGAGTAACAGGGATTAAACTGCTAAGAACAGTACTACTTAACACAACCTAGTTACCATGGGTCCCAGACCGAATGTCTTGTTGTTATACTTTGTCAGGGTAATCATGCAGGCCATATAGACCTCCCCCGATAGGGGGAGTAACATGGATTAAAGTGCTAAGAATAGTACTAATATAAACACAACCTAGTTACCATGGGTCCCAGACCGCATGTTTTGTTGTTATACTTTGTCAGGGTAATCATGCAGGCCATATAGACCTTCCCCGATAGGGGGAGTTACAGGGATTAAAGTGCTAAGAATAGTACTACTTAACACAACCTAGTTACCATGGGTCCCAGACTGCATGTTTTGTTGTTATACTTTGTCAGGGTAATCATGCAGGCCATATAGACCTCCCCCGATAGGGGGAGTAACAGGGATTAGAGTGCTAAGAATAGTACTAATATAAACACAACCTAGTTACCATGGGTCCCAGACCGCATGTTTTGTTGTTATACTTTGTCAGGGTAATCATGCAGGCCATATAGACCTTCCCCGATAGGGGGAGTTACAGGGATTAAAGTGCTAAGAATAGTACTACTTAACACAACCTAGTTACCATGGGTCCCAGACCGCATGTCTTGTTGTTATACTTTGTCAGGGTAATCATGCAGGCCATATAGACCTCCCCCGATAGGGGGAGTAACAGGGATTAAACTGCTAAGAACAGTACTACTTAACACAACCTAGTTACCATGGGTCCCAGACTGCATGTTTTGTTCTTATACTTTGTCAGGGTAATCATGCAGGCCATATAGACCTCCCCCGATAGGGGGAGTAACAGGGATTAAACTGCTAAGAACAGTACTACTTAACACAACCTAGTTACCATGGGTCCCAGACCGCATGTCTTGTTGTTATACTTTGTCAGGGTAATCATGCAGGCCATATAGACCTCCCCCGATAGGGGGAGTAACAGGTATTAAACTGCTAAGAACAGTACTACTTAACACCACCTAGTTACCATTGGTCTCAGACCGCATGTCTTGTTGATATACTTTGTCAGGGTAATCATGCAGGCCATATAGACCTCCCCCGATAAGGGGAGTTACAGGGATTAAAGTGCTAAGAATAGTACTACTTAACACAACCTAGTTACCATGGGTCCCAGACTGCATGTTTTGCTGTTATACTTTGCCAGGGTAATCATGCAGGCCATATAGACCTCCCCCGATAGGGGGAGTTACAGGTATTAAACTGCTAAGAACAGTACTACTTAACACAACCTAGTTACCATGGGTCCCAGACTGCATGTTTTGTTGTTATACTTTGTCAGGGTAATCATGCAGGCCATTTAGACCTCCCCCGATAGGGGGAGTTACAGGGATTAAAGTGCTAAGAATAGTACTACTTAACACAACCTAGTTACCATGGGTCCCAGACTGCATGTTTTGTTGTTATACTTTGTCAGGGTAATCATGCAGGCCATATAGACCTCCCCCGATAGGGGGAGTAACATGGATTAAAGTGCTAAGAATAGTACTAATATAAACACAACCTAGTTACCATGGGTCCCAGACCGCATGTTTTGTTGTTATACTTTGTCAGGGTAATCATGCAGGCCATATAGACCTTCCCCGATAGGGGGAGTTACAGGGATTAAAGTGCTAAGAATAGTACTACTTAACACAACCTAGTTACCATGGGTCCCAGACTGCATGTTTTGTTGTTATACTTTGTCAGGGTAATCATGCAGGCCATATAGACCTCCACCGATAGGGGGAGTAACATGGATTAGAGTGCTAAGAATAGTACTAATATAAACACAACCTAGTTACCATGGGTCCCAGACCGCATGTTTTGTTGTTATACTTTGTCAGGGTAATCATGCAGGCCATATAGACCTCCCCCGATAGGGGGAGTTACAGGGATTAAAGTGCTAAGAATAGTACTACTTAACACAACCTAGTTACCATGGGTCCCAGACTGCATGTTTTGTTGTTATACTTTGTCAGGGTAATCATGCAGGATATATAGACCTCCCCCGATAGGGGGAGTAACATGGATTAGAGTGCTAAGAATAGTACTAATATAAACACAACCTAGTTACCATGGGTCCCAGACCGCATGTTTTGTTGTTATACTTTGTCAGGGTAATCATGCAGGCCATATAGACCTTCCCCGATAGGGGGAGTTACAGGGATTAAAGTGCTAAGAATAGTACTACTTAACACAACCTAGTTACCATGGGTCCCAGACTGCATGTTTTGTTGTTATACTTTGTCAGGGTAATCATGCAGGATATATAGACCTCCCCCGATAGGGGGAGTAACAGGGATTAAACTGCTAAGAACAGTACTACTTAACACAACCTAGTTACCATGGGTCCCAGACCGCATGTCTTGTTGTTATACTTTGTCAGGGTAATCATGCAGGCCATATAGACCTCCCCCGATAGGGGGAGTAACAGGTATTAAACTGCTAAGAACAGTACTACTTAACACCACCTAGTTACCATTGGTCTCAGACCGCATGTCTTGTTGATATACTTTGTCAGGGTAATCATGCAGGCCATATAGACCTCCCCCGATAAGGGGAGTTACAGGGATTAAAGTGCTAAGAATAGTACTACTTAACACAACCTAGTTACCATGGGTCCCAGACTGCATGTTTTGCTGTTATACTTTGCCAGGGTAATCATGCAGGCCATATAGACCTCCCCCGATAGGGGGAGTAACAGGTATTAAACTGCTAAGAACAGTACTACTTAACACAACCTAGTTACCATGGGTCCCAGACTGCATGTTTTGTTGTTATACTTTGTCAGGGTAATCATGCAGGATATATAGACCTCCCCCGATAGGGGGAGTAACATGGATTAGAGTGCTAAGAATAGTACTAATATAAACACAACCTAGTTACCATGGGTCCCAGACCGCATGTTTTGTTGTTATACTTTGTCAGGGTAATCATGCAGGCCATATAGACCTTCCCCGATAGGGGGAGTTACAGGGATTAAAGTGCTAAGAATAGTACTACTTAACACAACCTAGTTACCATGGGTCCCAGACTGCATGTTTTGTTGTTATACTTTGTCAGGGTAATCATGCAGGATATATAGACCTCCCCCGATAGGGGGAGTAACAGGTATTAAACTGCTAAGAACAGTACTACTTAACACCACCTAGTTACCATTGGTCTCAGACCGCATGTCTTGTTGATATACTTTGTCAGGGTAATCATGCAGGCCATATAGACCTCCCCCGATAAGGGGAGTTACAGGGATTAAAGTGCTAAGAATAGTACTACTTAACACAACCTAGTTACCATGGGTCCCAGACTGCATGTTTTGCTGTTATACTTTGCCAGGGTAATCATGCAGGCCATATAGACCTCCCCCGATAGGGGGAGTTACAGGTATTAAACTGCTAAGAACAGTACTACTTAACACAACCTAGTTACCATGGGTCCCAGACTGCATGTTTTGTTGTTATACTTTGTCAGGGTCATCATGCAGGCCATATAGACCTCCCCCGATAGGGGGAGTTACAGGGATTAAAGTGCTAAGAATAGTACTACTTAACACAACCTAGTTACCATGGGTCCCAGACTGCATGTTTTGTTGTTATACTTTGTCAGGGTAATCATGCAGGCCATATAGACCTCCCCCGATAGGGGGAGTAACATGGATTAAAGTGCTAAGAATAGTACTAATATAAACACAACCTAGTTACCATGGGTCCCAGACCGCATGTTTTGTTGTTATACTTTGTCAGGGTAATCATGCAGGCCATATAGACCTTCCCCGATAGGGGGAGTTACAGGGATTAAAGTGCTAAGAATAGTACTACTTAACACAACCTAGTTACCATGGGTCCCAGACTGCATGTTTTGTTGTTATACTTTGTCAGGGTAATCATGCAGGCCATATAGACCTCCCCCGATAGGGGGAGTAACATGGATTAGAGTGCTAAGAATAGTACTAATATAAACACAACCTAGTTACCATGGGTCCCAGACCGCATGTTTTGTTGTTATACTTTGTCAGGGTAATCATGCAGGCCATATAGACCTTCCCCGATAGGGGGAGTTACAGGGATTAAAGTGCTAAGAATAGTACTACTTAACACAACCTAGTTACCATGGGTCCCAGACTGCATGTTTTGTTGTTATACTTTGTCAGGGTAATCATGCAGGATATATAGACCTCCCCCGATAGGGGGAGTAACATGGATTAGAGTGCTAAGAATAGTACTAATATAAACACAACCTAGTTACCATGGGTCCCAGACCGCATGTTTTGTTGTTATACTTTGTCAGGGTAATCATGCAGGCCATATAGACCTTCCCCGATAGGGGGAGTTACAGGGATTAAAGTGCTAAGAATAGTACTACTTAACACAACCTAGTTACCATGGGTCCCAGACTGCATGTTTTGTTGTTATACTTTGTCAGGGTAATCATGCAGGATATATAGACCTCCCCCGATAGGGGGAGTAACAGGGATTAAACTGCTAAGAACAGTACTACTTAACACAACCTAGTTACCATGGGTCCCAGACCGCATGTCTTGTTGTTATACTTTGTCAGGGTAATCATGCAGGCCATATAGACCTCCCCCGATAGGGGGAGTAACAGGTATTAAACTGCTAAGAACAGTACTACTTAACACCACCTAGTTACCATTGGTCTCAGACCGCATGTCTTGTTGATATACTTTGTCAGGGTAATCATGCAGGCCATATAGACCTCCCCCGATAAGGGGAGTTACAGGGATTAAAGTGCTAAGAATAGTACTACTTAACACAACCTAGTTACCATGGGTCCCAGACTGCATGTTTTGCTGTTATACTTTGCCAGGGTAATCATGCAGGCCATATAGACCTCCCCCGATAGGGGGAGTAACAGGTATTAAACTGCTAAGAACAGTACTACTTAACACAACCTAGTTACCATGGGTCCCAGACTGCATGTTTTGTTGTTATACTTTGTCAGGGTAATCATGCAGGCCATATAGACCTCCCCCGATAGGGAGAGTAACAGGGATTAAACTGCTAAGAACAGTACTACTTAACACAACCTAGTTACCATGGGTCCCAGACCGCATGTCTTGTTGTTATACTTTGTCAGGGTAATCATGCAGGCCATATAGACCTCCCCCGATAGGGGGAGTAACATGGATTAAAGTGCTAAGAATAGTACTAATATAAACACAACCTAGTTACCATGGGTCCCAGACTGCATGTTTTGTTGTTATACTTTGTCAGGGTAATCATGCAGGCCATATAGACCTTCCCCGATAGGGGGAGTTACAGGGATTAAAGTGCTAAGAATAGTACTACTTAACACAACCTAGTTACCATGGGTCCCAGACTGCATGTTTTGTTGTTATACTTTGTCAGGGTAATCATGCAGGCCATATAGACCTCCCCCGATAGGGGGAGTAACATGGATTAGAGTGCTAAGAATAGTACTAATATAAACACAACCTAGTTACCATGGGTCCCAGACCGCATGTTTTGTTGTTATACTTTGTCAGGGTAATCATGCAGGCCATATAGACCTTCCCCGATAGGGGGAGTTACAGGGATTAAAGTGCTAAGAATAGTACTACTTAACACAACCTAGTTACCATGGGTCCCAGACTGCATGTTTTGTTGTTATACTTTGTCAGGGTAATCATGCAGGATATATAGACCTCCCCCGATAGGGGGAGTAACATGGATTAGAGTGCTAAGAATAGTACTAATATAAACACAACCTAGTTACCATGGGTCCCAGACCGCATGTTTTGTTGTTATACTTTGTCAGGGTAATCATGCAGGCCATATAGACCTTCCCCGATAGGGGGAGTTACAGGGATTAAAGTGCTAAGAATAGTACTACTTAACACAACCTAGTTACCATGGGTCCCAGACTGCATGTTTTGTTGTTATACTTTGTCAGGGTAATCATGCAGGATATATAGACCTCCCCCGATAGGGGGAGTAACAGGGATTAAACTGCTAAGAACAGTACTACTTAACACAACCTAGTTACCATGGGTCCCAGACCGCATGTCTTGTTGTTATACTTTGTCAGGGTAATCATGCAGGCCATATAGACCTCCCCCGATAGGGGGAGTAACAGGGATTAAAGTGCTAAGAATAGCACTACTTAACACAACCTAGTTACCATGGGTCCCAGACTGCATGTTTTGTTGTTATACTTTGTCAGGGTAATCATGCAGGATATATAGACCTCCCCCGATAGGGGGAGTTACAGGGATTAAAGTGCTAAGAATAGTACTACTTAACACAACCTAGTTACCATGGGTCCCAGACTGCATGTTTTGTTGTTATACTTTGTCAGGGTAATCATGCAGGATATATAGACCTCCCCCGATAGGGGGAGTAACAGGGATTAAACTGCTAAGAACAGTACTACTTAACACAACCTAGTTACCATGGGTCCCAGACCGCATGTCTTGTTGTTATACTTTGTCAGGGTAATCATGCAGGCCATATAGACCTCCCCCGATAGGGGGAGTAACAGGGATTAAAGTGCTAAGAATAGTACTACTTAACACAACCTAGTTACCATGGGTCCCAGACCGCATGTTTTATTGTTATACTTTGTCAGGGTAATTATATATCTATCAAATCTATCTATTTATCTTCTATCGATTCTATCTAACTATCAATCTATGTATATCTATCTATCAAATCTATCTATCTCATGGCCGGACTGTTTTGTGACAGCCACTTGTGTTTTGGCCAAATTTGAAGTAGGAGGACAGACCAAGCATCTTCTTCCATCTCCCTGTTCCAAAAATGCAGGCCATATAGACCTCCCCCGATAGGGGGATTAACAGGTAGTAAACTGCTAAGAATAGTACTACTTAACACACCACGGGTCCTAGACCGCATGTCTTATTGTTATACTCTGTCAGGGAAATTATATATCTATCAAATCTATCTATTTATCTATCGAATCTATCTAACTATCAATCGTATCTATCAAATATATATTGTATCTATTGATCTATGTAATTTGTATCTATCAAATGTATATTGCATCTTTTGATCTATGTAATTCGTATCTATCAAATTTATATTGCATCTATTGATCTATGTAATTCGTATCTATCAAATGTATATTGCATCTATTTATCTATGTAATTTGTATCTATCATATGTATATTGCATCTATTGATCTATGTAATCTATGTATCTATCTATCTATCTATCTATCTATCTATCAAATCTATCTATCTTGTGGTTGTGCAAATGGACTGTTTGCAGTTGTTTGCGGTGCGTTACACGGGGAGTTTGGTCTGTCACTGTGAAGCGGGCATAACCCTTACACTACCTGATCGATACAACATCATACCTGATGTTTTAAAGCACGTTATTCAAAAAAAATTAGGAATGTTAGGTGATTAAGGCCCTTTATGGGTTAAAACCAGACTCTGCATCAACTATGTAATTTTCCGTGGGAGTTTTGCCATGGATCCCCCTCCGGCATGCCACAGTCCAGGTGTTAGTCCCCTTGAAACAACTTTTCCATCACTATTGTGGCCAGAAAGAGTCCTTGTGGGTTTTAAAGTTCGCCTGCCTATTGAAGTCAATGGCGGTTCGTGCGGTTCGCCGGTTCGCGAACAGTAGCGGAAGTTCGAAATTTTAAGGTTCGCGACATCACTAATGAAGATAGAAGATGCCGCTTGGATGAAGATGTCTGCCGGTCCGGATGTCCTCTTCTGCCCGGATAGGATGAAGACTTCTGCCGGTCTGGATGTCCTCTTATGCCCCATCGGATGAAGACTTTGGCCCAGTTGGGTGAAGACGACTCAAGGTAGGGAGATCTTCAGGGGGGTAGTGTTAGGTTTATTTAAGGGGGGTTTGAGTTAGAGTAGGGGTATGTGGGTGGTGGGTTTTAATGTTGGGGGGTGGTATTGTGTTTTTTTTTACAGGCAAAAGAGCTGATTACTTTGGGGCATGCCCCGCAAAAAGCCCTTTTAAGGGCTGGTAATAGAGCAGTTAACTTTGTAATTTAGATTAGGGTAGGGAATTTTTTTTATTTTGGGGGGGATTTGTTATTTTATTAGGGGGCTTAGAGTAGGTGTAATTAGATTAAAATTCTTGTAATCTTTTTTTATTTTTTGTAATTTAGTGTTTGTTTATTTTTGTAATTTAGTTTAGTTTATTTAATTGTAGGTAATTGTAGGTAATTTATTTAATTTATTTAATTATAGTGTAGTGTTAGGTTTAATTGTAACTTAGGTTAGGATTTATTTTACAGGTAATTTTGTAATTATTTTAACTAGGTAGCTAATAAATAGTAAATAACTATTTAATAGTTATTGTACCTAGTTAAAATAAATACAAAGTTGCCTGTAAAATAAATATAAATCCTAAAATAGCTACAATATAATTATTCATTATATTGTAGCTATATTAGGGTTTATTTTATAGGTAAGTATTTAGTTTTAAATAGGAATACTTTAGTTAATAAGATTTAATTTATTTTGTTAGATTAAAATTATATTTAACTTAGGGGGGTGTTAGGGTTAGACTTAGCTTTAGGGGTTAATACATTTATTAGAGTAGCGGTGAGGTCCGGTCGGCAGATTAGGGGTTAATAAGTGTAGGTAAGGTAGCGGCGATGTTGGCGGGGCAGATTAGGGGTTAATAAATATAATATAGGTGTCGGCGATGTTTGGGGCAGCAGATTAGGGGTACATAGGTATAATGTAGGTGGCGGCGGTGTCCGGAGCGGCAGATTAGGGGTTAATTGTGTAATGCAGGTGTCAGCGATAGCTGGGACGGCAGATTAGGGGTTAATAAGTGTAAGGTTAGGGGTGTTTAGACTCTGGGTTCATGTTAGGGTGTTAGGTGCAGACTTAGAAAGTGTTTCCCCATAGAAAACAATGGGGCTGCGTTAGGAGCTGAACGCTGCTTTTTTGCAGGTGTTAGGTTTTTTTTTCAGCCCAAACTGCCCCATTGTTTCCTATGGGGGAATCGTGCACGAGCACATTTTTCCAGCTAGCCGCTACCGTAAGCAACGCTGGTATTGAGGGTTGAAGTGGCCTGTACGCTCCCTTTTTGGAGCCTAACGCAGTCCTTCAGAGAACTCTCAATACCAGCGTTGTTTAGATGCAGCGCTAGAAAAAAAAGACGCGGAGCTAACGCACCCATTCGGCCGCAAAACTCTAAATCTAGGTGATAATGCATTGCTGATAAACACAAACAATATGTGAAAGCAAGTGTATATAATGCAGAAGTGCAAAGACTTAAAGGGAAAGTGACCACCTTTTAATAACAAGACATTTACTTTGTCTTGTAACATATCAGCCTAGTCTAAACATATTTAAAACAAATTCACATTGTGCTTGCTGTAATTGTTTATCAATAGCCAAAATCCACTCACCGCTTGCCTCATTCGGAGGATTTAATCTGTCTGCAGCTGACAAGTCGAGACACAGTCATTATGTTAGTATAAAGTGCATTGTTTTGCAGTTCTTAGCTTTAAAAACTAATTAAGGAAAAATATGTAGCATGGTTAGCCTTGATAAGTCTGCAGTGTACTTTTCCATTCCAAACATTAGAAAATTCTTTAATGTTATAGCTAAATTGTATGAAAAGGTTGCACAATAAAAAATGAACGTATACTGCAAATTGTTTTATTTATGTATAACTAAGTCTAGTTAAGTCTAGGAAATAGGAAATACAAATATTAGGGAATAAAACTTGCATTGTAATGATTTTTTCTCTGCATAACAAAGAGAAATATAGGAAAAGTCCATAAATGTAATATTTTATTTTCTAAAATTTCCTGAGGGATTTTTTTTAGGTAATCTCTGCTGTAGAATATTCTTACTATAACAACAGTGGCCTGGATTTAATAACACTGTCCTGTGAAATTAATATCTCACTCAAAAATTTCCAACAACTTCCTTGCTGTGAAATTTGCAAAACTCATAAATATTTGTACCCGCCCCTCATCTGGGGAGTCAATGGAAAATTCAGCTTAACTTCTTGACTTACGCTGTCAAGGATCACAAAAATGTGTTAAAAACCTTCCACAAACATGAATGAAAAAAATACATCCTCTTTAAAAAAAAAAAAATCAACTCTTTGAGATGTATACTGTATATATATATATATATATATATATATATATATATATATATATATATATATATATATATATATATATATAAAGGATAACTTTAAAAACATTCAAGAGAAATAAAAGAGAAATAAAAACAAGCCAGTATTGTCAGCTTGGAAATGACAAGCCGTAAGCACAAGATAGTTCACAGGGGTAATCGTTTCACTTCTGACCACACATTAAAGGGACACTCAAGCCAAAATTAAACTTTCATTATAAAGATAAGGCATACATTTGCACGTTCTTTTTATATTTACACTTTTTTAGTCACCAGCTCTAACTGAGTGTGTGCAAGAATTCACAGAATGTACATATATGCATTTGTGATTGGCTGATGCTTGTCACATGATACGAGAGTAGTGGAAAAAGACATAACTGAAATTTACCAGACAAAACTCAACTTGCATCGATGTGCGTTGGATTGAGATTGCGGGATCGTATGTTACGTCACAAATTTCAACATTTGCCGATCTTGACGCTTTGATAACTACGGCGGATTAATCTCGCGACAATTATGACGGTAAATTCCAGCGTATTTTCAGTTGACGCTTTGATAAATATTCCCCTAAGTGCTATTGCATTGTCTTGTTATCATGCATTTATTGTTTATGCAAATCTACTGTAATTCACTGGTCCTTTAAGATATCCCCAACACACCATGAAATAGCCATGATTCGTCCATTTTGCTTCTATGAGATTCAAAAATGCTATATTTAGCACTCCACTTGTAGACTGGTCCTAAATAGTCCTGAATTTATTGTTAACCTAGACCAGAAAGAGAAATCAGGTACGAACATCAATAAACACTGGGAAACATGTGCTTTTTATCACTAATCTGCTTTTAATTGGAGGTTGCTTAATAATAGACATAAAACACTCAAACAGTTAAACCTTCAAACTCTACCAAGAATTGCAGGTGTCATATTTCTTATTACAATTTAAGTACAAAGAGATAAATAATAGCTTCATTAGAATTGGCTTTTTTTGCCTGCTGTAAATAAGATACATTTTTGTTTATGTGTAACATAGAGTGTAATAAGAGGGTATTTACAGAATCCCCTATGGGGAGAACCATCATTTTATTTATTTGTCACAAATGCAAGTTCCATTTGGTCTTTTCAGAGACATTATTAGGTTTGGAAAAGCTGCATTATAACATGATGAGTTTATTTGCACCCCCCCCTAAATATGTTAAAGGGACATTAAACACTAAATAAATGCTAGATAGAATAATCCATTCAAAGGAAATATTGGTCTGAGAATAACAATAAGATGTAGTTTTTAAAGTTTCATTAGCTGTTTAAATATTGATAAAATAAGTGTAAAGTTTTAGTGTCTATAAAATAATGGGAGCTGTCATGTTGTAACTTAGGTTACCTTCTCTGCTGTGGCCAATTAGGGACAGTTATAAATAGGTCACTAGAGTATGCAGCCAATGGCTGTGTGGAATATAATAATGTTCTGCACTTCAATTTCTAACAGGAACTGAAAAGCTCGCAATTTCAGAATGGAATTACAGGAAAAGGGGACAAAATAAATAATGACATTATATTGCAGAGTTTTATTTATATACTGTAAATGATTTATCATTTTATATTACCAACTCAAAGTGTTTAATGTCCCTTTAAAGGGACATGAAACTCACATTTTTTCTTTCACGATCCAGATCCAGAATATAATTTTAAACAACATTCCAATTTACTTCTATTGTCTAATTTGCTTTATTCTTTAGGTATTTTTTGTTGAAGAAATAGCAATGCAAATGGATGAGCCAGTAACACAAGGCATCTATGTACAGCCACCAATCAGCAGCTACTAAGCATATTTAGGTATGCTTTTCAGCACAAAATATCGATCAAGTGAAGCACATTAGATAATAGAAGTAAATTGGAAAGTTGTTTAAAATTATTATTCTGAATCATGACAGAAAAACTTTGGGTTTCATGTCCCTTTAAGTACTTCACCACTTTGGTATTATGTCCCTTTAATTCCTCTTTCAAAGCTCTCAGTTCTTGTTATACTCTGGTATTGCTCACTTTTTATTTAATAAATGTCACTCTTTACTCAATGAGGCCTATTTAACAAATGTCTGTCGGACCTGATCCGACAGTGCGGATCAGGTCCGACAGACATCGCTGAATGCGGAGAGCAATACGCTCTCCGTATTCAGCATTGCACCAGCAGCTCACAAGGGCTGCTGGTGCAACACCGCCCCCTGCAGACTCGCGGTCAATCGTCCGCCAGCAGGGGGTGTCAATCAACCCGATCGTACTGCTCTGATGAGGCGGACAGGGTTATGGAGCAGTGGTCTTTAGACCGCTGCTCCATAACTTGTGTTTCTGGCGAGCCTGCAGGCTCGCCAGAAACACGGGGCGCCAAGCTCCATTCGGAACTTGATAGATAGGCCCCTATACCTCTAACACTCTCTCATATTTTGTGTTTCAGACTAACATTTACCTAGAGTTGTCATCATTTTATAAACTTCTCTGGCATCCACACTCACCTCAGCACCATCATATACCTGACTTTAGATAAGTGCAATGTGGGAGGAAAATATTCCATTTTATTAAAAACATATTTGTTTCCTCTATAATTCCTCTATAATTAAAAGTTGCAACTGAACTGAGCTTTAAATTCACTCATTATTATTAGTAGTAGTATTAAAAGGGACGCTAAAGTCAAAACTATACTTTGATAATTCAGTTCTACTACCATTCTACTTCCATTATCAAAGTGCACATTGTTTTTATATGCACACTTTCTGAGGCACCAGCTGCTACTTAGCATGTACAAGAGTTCACAGTGTATACATATATATTACTCAGTGATTGGCTAATGGTTGTCACATGGTACAGCAGACTGGCAAATTAAAGTAAACATTTACCTTTGTAAGAAAAAAATCTATTGCTTATTTATAGAGTAAATGCTATTGTATTGTCTCTTTATTATGCACTGGTTGATTATGCAAATCTTCTGTATTGTCTCACTTTCTGATCTCTAGATCATTGTTTCTCAACTCCAGTCATCAGGACCACTAACAGGCCAGATTTTCATGATATCTTAAGTAGAGCACAGGTGAAATAATCAGTTGATCAGTAACCATGGTTACTAACCTGCTCTCACCCATCAGCTGATTATTTCACATGTGCTGGTTCAGATATATTGAAAATCTGGCCTGTTACTGAGGACTGGAGTTGAGAATCAATGACCTAGATTTTATATATATATATAAAAGGATTTGAAGGGAATCATGTTTCCTTTAAATTGGAGAGCTCTATTAGAGGCCAATTCTCAAAAAGTCCCTGTCATGGGGACCTATGATCAGCTTATTGTACTGAGCGTTAGTTTTAAAAAAGGTATCTCTTCTTAAAATAAAGCATATTAATTCTCGGTAATGAGATATACTGTTTGCAAGGTAAAAATTGCCTTTCAAACACTTATATATTTGATTTGTTTTAGTTTGTATTTTTATACAGATCAAGTCTATTTACATTTTTAGTATTGATATATCATTATCTTGCCTTGAAAGCCATTAGAAAAAGCTTTCATTCTATTGGCTGATTTGAATTTAATATTGAAAATCAGCCAATAGGAATGCAAGTGTACCCCTAT